>NC_139636.1:28350953-28388453 GCF_964638095.1 Poromitra crassiceps
GGAAATATCGCGATATTCAGGAAATATCGTGATTTTTGAAAATGTACTTTCTGAGGCTGTAGCAGGCTCAGTTGTAAAGCCAAGTTTCTGGTATCAGTATGAAACTAGAAGACCTAAGGAATCCATCACGTTAAGCACCCCCCACTTCCCGTGTCCCTGGTACCAGCACAAAATTTGTGTAACGGGTAAAAAAATACACTTCTGTAAATTACCGGGTCAGGGCGCCGGTAAAAAATGAACTAAATGCGGGCAGGTAATGGGTAGAACAATGTAGGAGCCATGTATGTTTTTCTGTGGCACTCAGACTGAATTCTCAGTATTTTACGGTAATCTGGAGCATGAGGCAGGGGTGTGTCTGGTAGCTGGTCTGAGGTCTGAGATTATACTATCAATGGGTCTGAGGAAGAGAGGAAAAGTTTCTGGTGCACGTTTTCCACTTTGTTTACATAACCGGCATCGTTTCCAGTACTGTATGCATACCGTGCATACTGTGAAAGAGGAGAGGTTGGATGTTGTAAAAGTGGATTTACGTTACTGCAACAGCGATCATAAAGGCAGTATGGATTATACCGGATTACCGGACATATTGGAAATAGCTGATAGCAGAGCTAACCAGCTGGTTAGTCAGCTAGCAGCTGCTAAAAGCTAATTACCGTACATCAGCTGACGAGTCTCGGCCAGAAAGACTGCTATTCGCCTCCCGTGTGAAACGGTGGCAGTTTCGTTCACTAGAAAATGTTTGCACTGCAGATTAACGGTTATTATATGCGGTTCCGGGTCGGGGTGCGGGTCTCATGTCTGCGGGGCGGGGCGGGGTGTGGGTCTCATGTCTGCGGGGCGGGGTGGGTCTCATGTCTGCGGGGCGGGGGTCGGTTGCGGTACTGATTGGTCATATGTGCGCGGTCGGTATTGCAAGTACCAACTCTGCCCCCCTGTCACAGCTTTAGCAAGAGATACCCGTGATGCTTGTCAAAGTGGAAATACATTTTGTGATCATATTCAGCGATCATATAAATATATATATATATATATATAAATATATATATATATAAATATATAAATATATATATATATATATATATATATATATATATATATATATATATATATATATATATATTTATATGAGCAGATTTATAAATCCGCCCATGCAAATGAGCAATCAATTTCTATTCCAAAAAAACTGTCCTTATTTCTTTGCAACATTCTCAACCAAATTTCTGCAATTTAAAGTCTTTTAAAGTTGGGTACTGATTTTGTCCTAGTGTATTGCCAGCCAACCTTTGCGCACACACGACAATGAGGTTCTGAAAGATGGACCAAGAGATGGGCAGGGCTATTAACCAAATTTCTAACAGTCAGGCCCGCAATTTAGCAGTGATCTCATTGCAGAAGTAAGGCATGAACTGAGAGGTAAGCGAGCCAAGAGAAAGTATTCTGTGACTTAGATTTGGTTCAAAGTAGATTTAAGAAAATGAGATTATTTAATAAGTAGAAAACAGTGCAAATGAAAAAGAGAGTCATTAAAGAGGTGTCACAATGAATATATATATATATTGATTTGCAAGTAAAGACTGCATGAATTGTATGTGTGTGTACAGCCTATGTGTTCTGTTCTGTTTTGTGTTTGGAAGATGTGTTGGCTTTTGTGTATATAATTAAGTGAGTGATTAAAGGTGTAATTGTTACATTTTCTACATCAGTAGGTATACAACAGCGTGGGCTTTGCATGTGTATGGATGTGTCTCGCTACAACAGATCACACTCTATTCTCTTGATCTGACTGAATAATTGATCCTGATTAAATTATTGATCAGGTAAACAGATCTATGAATCACCCCTGGCTCTTTCCACTGTCTGTTGTTATTGAGCTTGAATGTGGTCACGCTTATTACTTTTCAGAATTCATTAACCCACATGACCTTCATATGGACTCTGAGAGAGAATGATTATACATGTGTGTATAATGTGTGTGTGTGTGTGTGTGTGTGTGTGTGTGTGTGGGTGTGTGTGTGTGTGCGTGCGTGCGTGCGCGTGCGTGCGTGCGTGTGTGTGCGCGTGCGTGCGTGCGTGTGTGTCATATTACTCCATCTGACCTGTCAGTGTGTGTAGGCCCACTAAACCATGCACAGAGCTGAGCTCATGAACAACTTTTTCTCAGTACTGTTACTAGGCAAGGCAAGGCAAGGCAACTTTATTTATATAGCGCTTTCATGCCAAAGGCAATTCAAAGGGCTTTACAGAAATAAAAGAGATACAACAATACAACAATGGAACACATGAAATTACATCAGAAAAAAAATTACAATCACAGTAAAAAAAGTTACAAAGTTACGGTATCTTTGTCCCGTATTACTTGCTGGCTAGAATCTCCCATATTGTCTGTCTTATTTATACCTGGGCAGTAAAAAAAAAAAGCATATCGCTGCTGTCGGGTGAAAACCTTGTATCTCCAGTTTTGGTGATTTTCATGTTTTACTTTACACCTAGGTTTTACACCCCTCTCCATATACATTAGGCTACTCTTGATTGGTTTATCCTCTCATGCTACAAATGGACATTGTGCTACAAACAGACATTGTGCTACAAACAGACATTGTGCTACAAACGGACATAAAACGGATACACATGTCACGTATAGAAGCGGCTGTACCATTTAATAAAAATGCATGGCTGAGGTAAGGAGCCTCTGGGTAGTGTAGAGGTAAAAGCACTCACCTACCACCGTGGAGACCCAGGTCAAATTCCCAGCAGCGGTACCTCCGGCTTGGTCAGACGTTTCTACAGACACAATTGGCCGTGTCTGCGGGTGGGAAGCCGGTGAGGTACGAGTCCTTGTCACTGCACTAGCGCCTTATCTAGTTGGCCCGGGATGCCTGTTCGGGGTGATCCTCCCACGCGCTACATCCTGGCGGTGAAACCCCTCCCTGTCAGGTGAAAGGATCGGAGGAAGCATGTGCTAGTCTACAACTCACCCCAGATCGGCAGAGGGCGTGGAGTAGTCTCTCAAGCCAGACTGTCTCTTCTACATTCTGCGACTGCATCATATAAAGTACAGTCTGTACTTCACGCTCACAGAGCTTGGTCAAAGGAAGTTGAAAAAAAAAAACGCTTCAGACCAGTGGAAGTTCAAACCGATGCAGGTGATTGGAGAAATACAAGCGGATGTCCGCACGTATTTCTCCATTCACCTGCCTTTAGGCTGGACATCTGGGACACCCGCCCATAATCGCTCATTATTTTCCTGGAGTTTCCCTTTCCGCCTTGGCGAAGTTTTCCCAGCTGTAAGTCCAGACGGGTAGGTGGAAGCATTTGAAAATTGCAGGAGCCAACTCGTCTGTTTTAAGAGACTAGGGTGGAGCAACGAGTGGGACAGCAGGGGGAATTGGCCAAGTACAATTGGGGAGAGAATGGGAGAAAAATCTGAAAAACTTAAATCTGAAAATAAATCTGAACTCTAAAACAAAATCAGAAATCAGGAAAAAGAAAGAAAATGTGCCATTTCACCAAAATCAGAATGTTTGACGACAGCAATATAGTGTATTTAACATGTTAGCCTCAGTATAAAAGGGCAAATGGAAGATGAATGTGAATATAGGAACATAGTTTTGGTTTTGACAGGAATTCATATTCATTTAAATGGATGATTCAGCATGTGCCCAGTCATGTGTGTCAAGTGCATGTACTGCTCTTTGTCTTTGGTGACAGACTTGGTGTATAATACTGTTGTACTGTTGTACTGTTGTACTGTTGTTAATTGGATCAGTGAGTTACCTGTTTCCACAGTTCTGATCACCACCTGAGATTAGCACTTAGTCCAGATCTGACGACTGCCCTATTGAACTGGACATGAATAAATCATTAAAAGTAATACCTACCAACCTCTGTCTCTCTCTCTCTCCCTCTCGCTCTCTCTCTCTCTCTCTCTCTCTCGCTCTCTCCAGGTAGCAGCCCAAAATGGTGGTGGCACTGGAGCATACAGCAAACCTCTATACATCAAGACTGCCGAGGCCCGTGGGTATCCATGGAAACGCACACTCACATCCTTATCCATTTTGATCTCGAATTCAAAAAGATAATAGTGTGTCTTTGTGCCTGTGTGTGTTCAAGCTCCTGGCCTGGTGACGAACCTGACGGGTTCTGCTGAGAACCACACCTTTGTGGTGCTCACCTGGTTCCTCCCACGCCGCATCAATGGCCTCATCACTAAGTTTGCGGTCAAAGCTAAACACGCCCGCACGCTGCAGCCGGTCCGCATGCTGGAGATCAACGCTGAGGACATCATGACCGTACCACACTGCAACGTATTCTACTCTCTTCCCTCTTCTTGACTGATCTGTTGGTGTGAAAATGTCTCTATATAATAATAATAATAATATATATTATTGTTGTTGTTGTTGTTGTTGTTGTTGTGATATTACTACCCCAAACACCTTTACTGTATAGATTTTTTCACCGAATTGTTGTTGAATGCAAGGGAACAGTTTGGAACCTAGCTTATGTCCTGTCAGTTATTGTAGTAGCAAACACTGCAACAGGAAGTAAGCTGGGGGGTATTTAGAATGTTTATGTTGTCGAGTTGAAACCGTCTATAGAAGCCTCCTACATGGTGTTGATTTGTGCACGTGTTTAGGACGCAGCAGGTGTTTGTCCTACATGGTGTTGATTTGTGCACGTGTTTAGGACGCAGCAGGTGTTTGTCCTACATGGTGTTGAGTTGTGTACGTGTTTAGGACGCAGCAGGTGTTTGTCCTACATGGTGTTGATTTGTGCACGTGTTTAGGACGCAGCAGGTGTTTGTCCTACATGGTGTTGAGTTGTGTACGTGTTTAGGACGCAGCAGGTGTTTGTCCTACATGGTGTTGATTTGTGCACGTGTTTAGGACGCAGCAGGTGTTTGTCCTCCTACATGGTGTTGATTTGTGTACGTGTTTAGGACGCAGCAGGTGTTTGTCCTACATGGTGTTGATTTGTGTACGTGTTTAGGACGCAGCAGGTGTTTGTCCTACATGGTGTTGATTTGTGTACGTGTTTAGGACGCAGCAGGTGTTTGTCCTACATGGTGTTGAGTTGTGCACGTGTTTAGGACGCAGCAGGTGTTTGTCCTACATGGTGTTGATTTGTGTATGTGTTTAGGACGCAGCAGGTGTTTGTCCTCCTACATGGTGTTGATTTGTGTACGTGTTTAGGACGCAGCAGGTGTTTGTCCTACATGGTGTTGAGTTGTGCACGTGTTTAGGACGCAGCAGGTGTTTGTCCTACATGGTGTTGATTTGTGTACGTGTTTAGGACGCAGCAGGTGTTTGTCCTACATGGTGTTGATTTGTGTACGTGTTTAGGACGCAGCAGGTGTTTGTCCTACATGGTGTTGAGTTGTGCACGTGTTTAGGACGCAGCAGGTGTTTGTCCTACATGGTGTTGATTTGTGCACGTGTTTAGGACGCAGCAGGTGTTTGTCCTACATGGTGTTGAGTTGTGCACGTGTTTAGGACGCAGCAGGTGTTTGTCCTACATGGTGTTGATTTGTGCACGTGTTTAGGACGCAGCAGGTGTTTGTCCTACATGGTGTTGAGTTGTGCACGTGTTTAGGACGCAGCAGGTGTTTGTCCTACATGGTGTTGATTTGTGCACGTGTTTAGGACGCAGCAGGTGTTTGTCCTACATGGTGTTGAGTTGTGCACGTGTTTAGGACGCAGCAGGTGTTTGTCCTACATGGTGTTGATTTGTGTACGTGTTTAGGACGCAGCAGATATCTTGTCCCGCGGGACGCCCAGTCCCTCGGAGGTAACGGCGTCTCTCCCCCCCGTCACCATCTCGGCCGTGCCCCCTGCGGCCTCCTGGAGTGTCCCCATATCAGTAGGAGTTGATCAGCTACGGCCTTACTCAGCCTACCTGTTTGAAGTGTCTGCCTTCACCTCTGATGGAGAGGGCCAGATCGCTTCCACTATGGTCCGCATGCCAGAATCAGGTACGTCAACTGCATGTAGAAATGTAGGGTAAATGATGCTGTCACTTTTGCACTGCAAACAATAGTAAGGTACCGTAAATTCCGGACTATAAGCCGCACCTTTTTTCCCGTTTTTTGGCCTTTTTTGGCCCCTGCGGCTTATATAACGGTGCGGCTTATCTATGGATTTTTTCAAAAAAAAAAAAAAAAAAAAAAATCTCTCTTTTTTAGCACTCTTTCTAACTATAAATCCTATATAACTATAATAAGTTTTAATTTCCTCTCTTGCCCTCTTTTCACCACACTGTATGACACTGTATGACACTGTGTGCACTGTAAAAAACAACACAGGTGGTGTTGTGTTATGTTGTTTTGTTGAAATGTTAATAAATGGGAGCTTCCTCAAACAGCCATCTCTTTCCCGACAATCCCCTCTGTGCATGAACCCTTACATATGGTAATTAAACATTAAAACACAAAAAAAACAAAAAACAAAACAAAAAAATACCATTAAAACACCCGCGGCTTATAGTCCGGTGCGGCTTATATAAGAAAAAAATAGTCAACTTTGCAGGTGCGGCTTATACACCGGTGCGGCTTATAGTCCGGAATTTACGGTACTTCAACTTAAATACAGTATATATATATACTGTACGTTTCCTGGCTGCCTTAACATTTGGGAGTTGACTGAATCAGTACAGTACTGAATAGTTAGGTCAAAGATCAAAACTAACTGTGTGAAATGAAGACAATAAGTTCAATCAACAAATAATGTCTAGTCTTAGTGTTTTATCTCAGTGTTATTTATTGTTTCACTGGTGCAGAGGTTTGTTGTTGGTCTTGTTTGTTTGGCATTAAGTTTGCAGGATACTACTTGCCATGTAGCTTTATTGAATTTCCAAAATCTGTATTCCAAATCTTTTATGTTTTTCTTTTTTTAATCAGAAATTGACCTATGATTCATGCACCTAAGATACATACGTAACATGTGCTCTAAGTGAATGAATGAATGAATGGATTATTAGCTAGGTTATTTGTAAAAATAATGTGTGTGTGTGTGTGTGTGTGTGTGTGTGTGTGTGTTTGTGTGTGTGTGTGCGTGTGCGTGCGCGCGTGCGTGCGTGTGTGTCTGTGTGTGTGTGTGTGTGTGTGTGTGTGTGTTCATGTGCGTGCTGCAGCACCAGAAGACCCTCCACAAAACTTCACTGTATGGAATATCACATCTAAATCCATCTCCATGTCCTGGGAACCTCCCACCATCATCACAGGAAGATTCAGTTACGTCATCTACCTCTATGGACCTACAGGTTATTTAATATTCATCCAGGCACTCTCTCTCTCTCTCTCTCTCTCTCTCTCTCTCTCACACACACACACACACACACACACACACACACACACACACCAACATATTGCTCTGAATGCTCCATGTCTTTCTTTTGCCTAGGATATATGTATGAGAACAGTACAGCAGACGTGCAGTTTGTCCTTCGTGATTTGAATCCTTACACAAGTTACACAGTGGCGGTCCGAGCCAAATCTGCTGGTGAAGTGGGCCCAGACGTGCAGGCTGATGTAGTCACACTCGCCGAAGGTAAGGAGGACGACGCTCACAAACAAATGCATGATACCACACATGACTTTTTACATTCAGGTGAAGACCATTCAGATTGTAAAGAAACATGCATAGGCACGTTTATTTGTATAGAACATTCCATACACAAAGTGCTTTAGATAAATTAGATATCTAAGAAAAGAGCATACAGGAAAAAAAAGATTACAAAGTCGAAAAAGATAAGATTCATGTAAAAGAACAAGCAAAACGCATTACGTTAAACGAATAAAAACAAGTAAAACAGAGACACTTTAGCCCCCTTGACGGAAACAGAATCGTGGCGAAGAATAGTGCCGTTACTTCTTGGTACTGTATTTCCAATCGCACTTTTGTGAGTGACTCCTTATGCGTATTTTTTGTTTGTTCGCTTGCTTTGTTTTTGTTTTTAATCTAATCATTCCTATATATAATCTTCCTGTTCATTACACACTTTCCTCAGTCCTCCTCTCATTTTCTTTTGATCAGAGTCCTCCCTTATCTCACTGCACTGCTGCAGCTATTGTCAAATTAGGTCAAAGTCTCTTCCATTCCCAATGGAGATATTAGACATGGTTAACTATTCTAGCTCACCTAGTTCCCAGCTTTTTCATTTGCCAATTAATATCCAATCTCACAGCCTAATGTACATTTGTACCGTGTGTGTGTGTGTGTGTGTGTGTGTGTGTGTGTGTGTGTGTGTGTGTGTGTGTGTGTGTGTGTGTGTGCGCGCACGCGCGTGCGCGTAGCGCCCAGTGCAGTGCAGGAACTGAGGGCAGAAGCTGAGGACGCGGTATCTATCCGTGTGACTTGGAAAAGCCCTGCCCAGCCCAATGGTAGGATCACCCAGTACAGACTGCAGGTCCTGGCTGGGGACACGCTGCACCAGGTCATCACCCTCACTGGAGAAGCGGTAGGCCAGGTTTGAGTGTCTGAAATATAACTTCATATAGCTACAGATAGTCTGAAATATAACTTCATATTCACCTTATTCAGAAGAGACCATCTGGCTCTGGCTTGAGAGACTAACAGGTAGTGTAAATACAATCAGAGGTTCCGATTGTATTTAAACTTCCTGTGACTCATAAACCTAGTCTGACAGTTAAACTAGGTTTGACCAGGTGAGTCAGACTAGTTTGAGCAGGTAAAACAGCTGCCGTTTTGAACAGGAGGAATACAATGGGTCAAGTGGGCGGGGCTGCATAAGGTGAATAGCTACAGACAGTCTGAAATATAACTTCATATAGCTACAGACAGTCTGAAATATAACTTCATATAGCTACAGACAGCGCCATATATTTGTCCCATCGCATCTCCTTACTGTAACAGAAACTCATTCTCAAAGCCTGAGCCTGTTCTAGAGAATGAATCACATCAAGATTAGATTAGATTAGATTGTGAATGTGCATGCTTACCTGCTGTTGTTGCTCATGTGACTGTATTTTCCCTCCCATCAGGATCTGAATACGACTGCTATGTATGAAGACGGTACGTTTCCTCCTGATCTTTCTGAAAGCCGTCTCTCAGACCGCCATAAGAGATCACTTGAGCTCAGCCAGACCACCTCTCCGCCAGCATTCACCGCCACCATTTCTGACCGCACCACTGCTTTCAGCCTCACACACTCTGGCCCCACCAGTTCTGACCCCGGCACCAACACCGATGCTCAACTCCAGCCAGACCATAGTCCTACTGTTGACTCCGCGGCCACTGAGAATCCCGGCACCACTGGGAGCACTCTGACCAGTAATGCCGCTGGTCCGGACCTTCACGACGCACCCACTCTAACCTCTGAACCGGCGGTCTCAGGGACCTCCGCTCTCTCTCTCACTTCTGTGCTACCTGCCACGCCCCTGCCCTGGCTAACACACCAATCACAGGCCATGGATATGACCTCTGACCCTGACACCCTGACACTGACCCCTGGCCAGCCCCACCTGTCTACCCGTGATGCTGCAATTTCAGGGCACTTCTCAACTCGCACGGCAGCGGTCTCTGGTACTACAGGAGGTAGAGTATTAACCGTAAACACTGCTTTTCTAAATCGATTCAAGATTCAATCAATTGATTACCATGTTTGATAGGAATTTGTCTTGGCTTCACTCTCAGACAAAGACAGTGCAGCAGCACACAATATACAAAACAATACACATCAAACACAAAAAGACATTCAGGAACAGTACCCAGCAGCATCGTATTCGGCAGTTTAAAGTGCTATAGCTCATATAATAATGATTCAGTGCAAATTCAGATGTCTTAAGGCATGGAGGTAGGTGCTATCTCTGAAGGGAGATGTTTTGCACTTAATGCTCCTGTATGTCCTGCCTGATGGGAGGAGGTTAAAAGAGGGAGTGTGCCGGATGAGAGTGGTCTGCTATGATTTTATCATACGAGAATTCAAACGATAATTGAACATGCATCTGTGTGCATGCTACAGGTGTGACAGTGAGGCAGGAGGTGGTGGATGTTCATTCTGAGGAGCTGTCTTACCTGGTGTCCGATCTGAATCCCTTCACTGAGTACACCATCACGGTCACTGCTTCCACCGTGGTGGGATCGGGCCCTGTCGCCAACATCACGGAGACCACCAGGGAACAGGGTGGGTGGTCAGTTAACGCTTGCAGTAAACATTAACTATCAACAAAAAATATCATGCTCTTGACGTATTGCAGTACTCTGGTGTGTTTTGTGTATTATTTTTAATCTCACACTTGTGTTGCTTTTTTCAGATTTTTTTTATGTCACCTCTGATGCTAATATTGTACTGTTTAGTCCCTAGCTCGGTGCTGGATGTATCTTATCAGAACATTAGCTCAACTTCCATGCTGTTGAGCTGGACTCCACCTCTCCACGCCAATGGATGGATCACACATTACACTGTCTATGGCCTCAACCTCCATACGAATGAGGCCCTGCAGAGGAGTTCCATCAATACCAGCATATTGTTGACCGGTAGAGTACACTTTCTCTGCACTTACTCACTCTGTCTATTGTTGACCTGTAGAGCAGTGGTTCTCAAATGGGGGTCCGTGGACCCCCAGGGGTCCGTGGCACTTTGCCAGGGGGTCCGCCAAAAGTTTGCAAGTAATTTTTTTTTTTTTTTTTTTTTAATAAAATGCTACATGTTACTTATTCCTTCTCAAACTACTTCCTACATGGTGCTAGTCTATCAAAATATCTTGGCTGTCATTGATTGTGTTGCATAGTGGTTTTCTGTACTGTTGACAAATTGTGATATTGTAAGTCGCTTTGGACAAAACAAAAGTGTCTGCTAAATGACGTAATGTAAATGTAATAAATATATATATTTTTTGCAAAATCTTAATAGTTCAACGAAAATAGTTTATGCTTTAAATCTAAAATGGTTCATGGATTACATTCTAATAACAAACCTATCAAATTAAAAGTCAAGCACGTTACCGTGGAAACAATTAAGCTTAGCCCAAAATCACAAATCAGAATGAGGGGGTCCCCGGTATATTTTCTATCTTGTAAGGGGTCCTTGGCTGAAAAACATTTGAGAACCTCTGCTGTAGAGTACACTTTCTCTGCACTTACTCACTCTGTCTATTGTTGACCGGTAGAGTACACTTTCTCTGCACTTACTCACTCTGTCTATTGTTGACCTGTAGAGTACACTTTCTCTGCACTTACTCACTCTGTCTATTGTTGACCGGTAGAGTACACTTTCTCTGCACTTACTCACTCTGTCTATTGTTGACCGGTAGAGTACACTTTCTCTGCACTTACTCACTCTGTCTGTGCATATTGTTGACCGGTAGAGTACACTTTCTCCGCACTTACTCACTCTGTCTGTGCATTTTTGTGCAATCATAATATATCTATAAAATATGTCTGTTTTTCTCTTGTTGCAGACTTGGACAAGTATACTGGTTATAAGCTGCGTGTTGCTGCATCTACAGCGGTAGGAGAGAGCGCTCTGTCTGAGGAAGATGATGTCTTCGTTTTCACCTCAGAAGACGGTATGTGCTGCGAAACACAAAACTGCACACATGCATAAACATGTAATAAGCCTTGATGATGCCCCCTCTGCACACTATATCGGCTGAAGTGCCTCTACCCTGGCGATTCATAAAAAACACTTCTAGAATGGTGGGTTGAGCACTTGGTATACTTCAGCAGACACGCCCCCAGAGTTTCAGAGCAGAGAATAGTGCTTATTTTGGCACCATTTTTGATCGTTCAAATTTGGCTGGGTGGTTAATAACTCGTTTCTGTGTGACAAACTCGAAACACATACTTTAATTGAGAAAATAACCACCAGCGGCTGCACACTGGAATGACTTACTGAGATTGATTTAATGAACAACGCGTTTCGCGGGTAGCGTCATCAGGTTCACATCAGGTTCACAGGTTTACATACTTTAATTGATATGCCACACTCCCTCCAGTCCCGCTTCATTCTCACTGTCCTCCTCTCCCTCACAGAGCCTGACTCGCCCCCTGAGAACCTCACTGTGGTAGAGACCAGGCCCTCCACTGCCACACTGACCTGGGCTCCACCAGAGAAAGCCAACGGGGTGATCCGGCAATACGAGGTCCTGTATGAGAACCAGTCCTACTCTGCTGTGGTGAACACTTCCTCTCCCAGAATCACTTTGTCCAACCTGAAGCCGTTCTCCTATTACAACGTGTCTGTCAGGGCGTTCACACGTTATGGGCATGGCAATCAAACTTCAGACACTTTACTCATGCTGTCTGGAGAGGATGGTATGTTCATAGATGCACCCAGACACACACACATATGGACATAAATGACCAATATCTACAGTTAAAATTGGAGTAAACCTTGTGTTCTGCCTTCTCTCCAGTCCCAGGCAGTCCTCCGTATAACCTCTCAGTGACCTATGACTCGGGCAGTCCCAGCGAGGTGAACGTGACATGGCAGCCCCCACTGGTGCCTAACGGGCTCGTTACCCACTACAGCCTGGAGCTTTGGAACTCCACTCACTACCTCATCCTCAACTCCCCATCCAACGCCATCCAGATCACACATCTGAAGAAGTACGCACGCTACCGCATCGTGGTGCAGGCGCACACAGGCGTTGGGCCGGGCAACTACAGCAGCGAACCGCTCAACGTCACCACGCTGGAGGATGGTGAGGGGGGGGCGGGGCAAGGGGAGATGGAGAGGGAGTGTTTTGTTTTCAGTGTTTCAGGTGGTCATGATTGACCATCAGCTTTTGAAGGGCATCTGATTGATTCTAACATCACTTATGTCTTATCCTCTTCAGTTACGTCTTTCTGTTCCGGCATACACTAATGGTGTTAAATCACAGGTACCTGATCCCACGTGAGATGTTCCTCCTGATGGGCCTGAGGAGTACAAACAAGGGAATCGTAACAACTAACCTTTTTTTTCCCCATTTCAGGTCTAAATTCTGTTTCACTCTGACATGTTTCCGATGGCTTTTTCATCGTTCCGATTTACGCAACGCAAACTTGATAGGATTTCCCCCCGTTCTTTTCAAAAACCTAGCACCGTCACATACCCGTACAGTTTCTGTATCGGCAAGCCATATCAGCAAAGTGTTTCTCCCACATCTCAGCCCCAGACACCCCCCCTCTTGCCCTCCATGCCAAGAAGTTGTCAGACTACGAGGTAGAGTTGTCATGGAAACCACCACGTGAAGCCAATTCAGACATACTCTACTATGCTGTCAAAGTTTGGTGAGTTATAAATCAACCCCACCCCCTCCTCTGCATGACTGTTTGGCATGCTAAACATTCACTATTCCCAAGACTATAGAACACCATGCAGCATGAACGGTTGCTCTCTGTGTTAGGAACGAGACGACCGAGTCTTGGCAGAATGTGACAAAGACTTCAGCGGTGGTCAGTGTGGACGCAGAGAGTCGCTACAATGCCTCCGTGTCCAGCTGGACCAGACTGGGCGATGGAGGAGTCCTGATATTTATCAGCTTTAGTACCATTGACTCAGGTGCCAGATAAATGTTCATTTTTATGTCTTATGGAACACATTTCTTTGTCTTGGATGAGAAAATAAAGATATATCTATCTATCTATCTATCTATCTATCTATCTATCTATCTATCTATCTATGCGTAGCGCCCAGTGCAGTGCAGGAACTGAGGGCAGAAGCTGAGGATGCGGTATCTATCCGTGTGACTTGGAAAAGCCCTGCCCAGCCCAATGGTAGGATCACCCAGTACAGACGGCAGGTCCTGGCTGGGGACACGCTGCACCAGGTCATCACCCTCACTGGAGAAGCGGTAGGCCAGGTTTGAGTGTCTGAAATATAACTTCATATAGCTACAGATAGTCTGAAATATAACTTCATATTCACCTTATTCAGAAGAGACCATCTGGCTTAGGGCTGCTCAATTAATCGGATTTTAATCTCAATTACAATTTTGGATTCCCACATTTATGAAAACAAGATAATCGAGATAAAACAATTATTATTTTTTATATATTATTTATTTTAGTTAGCCTATCTAAAAACAATAATACTTTTATTTCTTTGTTTTTCCCTTAAATTATATTTAAAGTTCAAAGACATCCAGTATTAAAAAGACACATTTTTTCAAGTTAAATAAATGCATGATGTTGCCAAAGTCAATGAGTAATCGCGTTAAATAATCGTGATCTTATTATCAGTCAAAAATAATCGTGATTATGATTTTTGCCATAATCGAGCAGCCCTAGTCTGGCTTGAGAGACTAACAGGTAGTGTAAATACAATCAGAGGTTCCGATTGTATTTAAACTTCCTGTGACTCATAAACCTAGTCTGACAGTTAAACTAGGTTTGACCAGGTGAGTCAGACTAGTTTGAGCAGGTAAAACAGCTGGCGTTTTACAAGATACAAGATGTTTATTGTCACACAGATGTACAAGTACACACGGTGAAATGCTTGAGCTGAGTTATGTTCCATTACAAGTCATCATCATCATCGTCATCAACATCGTCATCATCATTGTCACCAACGTCGTCATCATTGTCATTCACATTATCATCGACATTATCATCATTGTTTCCTGTCATGCTTAACTGGCACATTAACATCAGAACATTGTAATCGTTATTGTCATCTGTTCCGGTGCTTTTCGGGTCTGTGCCGTATATTGCGGATGCCCATAAATAATCTTTATATGTTATGTTAATTAGTAGTTACAAGTCTTTGTCTATATATTGCGGTTGCCCATAAATAAATCTGTACATGTTATCTTAGCAGCTGGTCATAATGGTGGGGTAGATCTGTTTATTGTTTAGGAGTCTGGTGGCTTGGGGGATGAAGCTATTTCGTAGTCTGCTTGTCCGGGTTTTGGGGGTTCTGTATCTCCTACCAGATGGTAGCAGGGAGAACATGTTGTTGAGTGGGTGGGTTGGGTCCTTGATCATTTTATTTATTTATTTATTATTAGTTTTGGACAGGAAGTCGCAATACAATGGGTCAAGTGGGCAGGGCTGCATAAGGTGAATAGCTACAGACAGTCTGAAATAGAACTTCATATAGCTACAGACAGTCTGAAATATAACTTCATATAGCTACAGACAGCGCCATATATTTGTCCCATCGCATCTCCTTACTGTAAAATAAACTCATTCTCAAAGCCTGAGCCTGTTCTAGAGCAGTGGTTCTCAAATGGGGGTCCGTGAAAAGTTTTCAGGAAAATAAAAATAAAAACTGTGCTTTAAAGTCCCTGGAAACCAAAATCCACAAAAACGTTCTAACTTTTTTATTTAGGGTCTTATGTTAGTAACTGTCTGCCTCAGAAATTATTATACATTACTTTCAACCCAAAGCCTTAAAATCGACACTTTTCTACAAGATTCTACAAAGTACTTCCTCATTGAAGAGAGCAGTGCGTGAGGTGCTAAAATGCAGGAGCTTATGACGTCATAAGCTCTATATAACCTTTGTACACGCGCGCAACTCGCCCTACTGTGTGTGTGTGTGTGTGTGTGTGTGTGTGTGTGTGTGTGTGTGTGTGAGTAACTTCGCGTCACCAGGCTGTGTCGAGCGCTATGCTGTTCTCTTCTCTCTCTCTCTCTCTCTCACTAGTCCCGAGAGAGAGAGAGAGAGAGAGAGAGAGAGAGAGAGAGAGAGAGAGAGAGAGAGAGAGAGAGAGAGAGAGCACACAGAGTGGGAGACAGACACGCTGTGGGGGCAAAGAACGGACAGAGATCTCTTCCTCTCAGAGCCGCGGAGCAACGCGCGAACACACACACACACACACACACACACACACACACACACACACACACGCGCGCGGTGTGTGCACAGTGCACACACCGACACTCATCTCTCTTTCTTTCTTTCTCCGTTTCCCTCCCCCCCTCTCTCTCGCGCTCTCCGAGAGACAGAAATTTCCCTGCTGTAGACTGGACACGCCCACACAGTCTACACTCTAAAAAATAATGAAATCTCATGAGTTTTGCCATGGCTGTCAAACCTAAATTTATATACTTTGCGACGTTCATCATCGTTCAAATTCGGCTGGTGGCTTATTAACATAGGATCCTGTGATGTGATGAACTCAAAATGCTAAATAATAAAGAAATATTTCTGGTTTCCAGGGACTTTAAATCTAAAATGATCATGGATTACATTCTAATCTAACAAACCTATCAATTTAAAAGTCAAGCACGTTACCGTGGAAACAATTAAGCTTAGCCCAAAATCACAAATCAGAATGAGGGGGTCCCCGGGTAATGGTATATTTTCTATCTTGTAAGGGGTCCTTGGCTGAAAAACATTTGAGAACCTCTGTTCTAGAGAATGAATCACATCAAGATTAGATTAGATTAGATTGTGAATGTGCATGCTTGCCTGCTGTTGTTGCTCATGTGACTGTATTTTCCCTCCAATCAGGATCTGAATACGACTGCTATGTATGAAGATGGTACGTTTCCTCCTGATCTTTCTGACCGCCGTCTCTCAGACCGCCGTAAGAGATCAGTTGACCCCAGCACCTCTCCACCGGAATTCACCGCCACCATTTCTGACCGCACCACTGCTTTCAGCCTCACACACTCTGGCCCCACCAATTCTGACCCCGGCACCAACACAGATGCTCACCTCGAGACAGACCATAGTCCTACTGTTGACTCCGCGGCCACTGAGAATCCCGGCACCACTGGGAGCACTCTGACCAGTAATGCCGCTGGTCCGAACCTTCACGACGCACCCACTCTAACCTCTGAACCGGCGGTCTCAGGGACCTCCGCTTTCTCTCTCACTTCTGTGCTACCTGCCACACCCCTGCCCTGGCTAACACACCAATCACAGACCATGGATATGACCTCTGAGCCTGACACCCTGACCCTGACCCCTGGCCAGCCCCACCTGTCTACCCGTGATGCTGCAATTGCAGGGCACTTCTCAACTCGCACGGCAGAGGGCTCTGGTACTACAGGAGGTAGAGTATTAACCGTAAACACTGCTTTTCTAAATCGATTCAAGATTCAATCAATTGATTACCATGTTTGATAGGAATTTGTCTTGGCTTCACTCTCAGACAAAGACAGTGCAGCAGCAGCACACAATATACAAACAATACACACCAAACACAAGAAGACATTCAGGAACAGTACCCAGCAGTACCCAGCAGAACACATTTCTTTGTCTTGGATGTGCGTGGAACTGCCAGATTTTCTCCGGTCCTGAATACTTGTAGTTCTTTTCCTTCAGAGCCGTTCGACCCGCCGCAGAATGTGTCTTTTGTGAACGTGACCACTTCCTCTGTCACCTTGCTGTGGTATCCGCCCACTGAGCCTGATGGGACAACAATTGAACACTACACCATCTACTACAAGAGTACAATCAATGGCAATGTCACTGTCACTGAGCAGGTGAGACTGTAGAGAGTCAAAGTGAACGTCACTTCCTGCTTCAGCATGGTACTGTACCAGAGATTTTCATCCGCTATTTATTTTCCCATAGACATTTCGTAATGGAAATAGTTTTACATGTTCAAACCAAACGGTTCAGCTATATTTAGAAACAGCAGAGAACACAGAACATTTCACTTGGACCAAAATGTAAAAAAAAACCCAAAAAGAAATAAGAAAAAATATTTTCTTTAAATCCGCTTTTCTTTTTATGAAATGTCTATGGGGGGAAAATTGCAGATGAAAATCTCTGGTGCCATGCTGAAGCAGGGAGTGACGTTCACTTTGGCTCTCTATACAGAATATACAGCACACGTTTGAGGTGTTTAGCTGATGCCGTTAACCAGAGTGCCTTGCGATGATATGTGAAAGTACACCCTCTCTTCCTCCGTAGAAGGTACTGGTTACTTCTACCTTACCTGCCCCTGCCTCTCCTGACTCGGCCTTCTCCTACACTCTGACTGGGCTGATTGGGGGCACCAACTACACCCTGTGGATGACCTCCAGCACTTTAGAGGGAGACGGAGGGGTGTGGAGCGAGCCCCTAACCCTGATCACACCTGAGGATGGTCAGTCAGACACACATACACACACACAGGCACATGCATACATACACCAATACATATGACGTAAAGTGAATATACACACGAGACCAGACAGGCTACACTAAAGCTGTGTTCACACCGAGATATATATTTTTCGCTCTGTCGCTTGATTCAACCCTTTGGAATCGCTCTGTCGCTCTGTTTAAATCGCTCATCAACAGGCACACGAATTGACGGACATGGGGGGGCTATAACGTTACGCAATGTCATGATGTTTGTCCACTACGAGCCACCGTACAGTAGGTGTTTACAAGCTAAGCCTATCAGCGTGCTCCTAACGCGAGCTCCATACTGGTAGTACAGACTTCACTTCATGTCAGCTGTCAGCCTGTCAATGCGGTTTGTTGCCACACAATAAACCAGCGGTTTGTTCCGAGCCAGTGTGATCCTTGACTCGCTCTCACACGGCAGCCAATCAGCGTTGAACAGCGAGCGACTGATGCCAGCGTACTTTCGCTCGAGTTGGGATATTTCATCTGGGGCGACGAGCGTATATTTTCTCCCTGTCGCTCTGTCTCTGTCGCTCGGACGCCCAGCGATTTTTCTCCCGGGCGAATATCCGCTCAATCGCTCGTTTGCATTGACTTTGTATGTAAACTGGATGCCAGCGAAAAACTAAAATAGGTCGGTGTGAACGCAGCTTAACTCACAGTCTCACTGGGGGCAAGTCTGCACACTTTTTTCTAAACTCTTCAGCTCCATAAAATTGCATAAAAACTCTGCGATGGAAAAGATCACTTTCCTCCTGTTGGTGAAAGGAGGTACTGTACAGTAACAGTAAGTGTACTGTAGCACCTCCTGTTGGTGAAAGGAGGTACTGTACAGTAACAGTAAGTGTACTGTAGCAAACTGGCTCTATTGTTGTCCTCCTGAGACCCTGGGCCTTGGAGACAAACCAGTTTGTGTTTCCTTTCACTGAGCAAGAAGAAAGTTGTGAGGAGTTATCGTGCATTCCTTTATAACTGGGAACTGGTAAGCTTACCGGTTCAAAGTTCATGAGCTGGGACGTGACGTCACTAGAGCTGGTATTTCCCATTCCAAACTCGTAGGAGCCTCAGCAGCCCCGACGTAAAAAATCCAAGATGGCTGATCCGCGCAACAACAGTAGTTATAATCGTATAAATGCTATTTAGCACTTCTGTCTTGTTTGGGTCTCATTAAATCAGCTGTACACACAGCACGGCCTACTTCTATCTGTGTGGACATGAGGCGGCAGTGTTTGTATGCGCAAAATGCCACGAAATGCCTTGTTAACTGTTATTGCTAACAATGGCTAGCCTGGCTAGCGAGTGGATCTGACCAGTGAACAAACAGTGAACTTCCCAGCTCAGCTTTTCTGCAAATGGAATGCTAACAAAACGGATGTGACGTCATTTAGCCTCCACATCCCAGTTCTTTTGCGATAAAGGAACGCACGATTAGACCAGTGAAGAGAGAAAGAGGCTACAGACATGTTTATGATTTCATGACAAAAAGAAACGTGTTTTCTGCCCTCCTCCAAGGAAATGTCATGCTGACAGAACCAGCACAAATATTAAGCAGTTTAGGTTTATATTGCTCCTATGGAATCCAGCATTTCCATATAAC
Organism: Poromitra crassiceps; assembly: GCF_964638095.1. NCBI lineage: Eukaryota > Metazoa > Chordata > Actinopteri > Beryciformes > Melamphaidae > Poromitra > Poromitra crassiceps. Next base: position 28,370,563 of record NC_139636.1, read on the forward strand.
ATTTAGTTATAATGTTTTTTTTACGTTATTCGATGCAAGAGGTTTTACGGTGAAATGTGCATCAAACTAATCGCTTTGTTTTTATGTGATTTTGGTAAAAAATGGTGTAGACAGCTTCTATCAAATTTGACACATATACAAGTATATCCAGCACAGTATGTTGTTGACATTTTGTTGAAGTATTCTCTGTCTCTGAATGATTACTGCTTATACTGACTCTGTATCTCTGCCTGTGCTCTAGCCACTCCACTCTCAGCCAAGCACCGGACCTCCAGGGTCTCCCGCACCCTCTCCCGCACAGCCAAGCCCAGCAGGGGCACACTGCCCTGGGCTTCAGACCCCCACACACCTGGCCCCTTTCATCCAATCATCGTCCTATGGGCCTCTCAAGTGTCATCTCACCTTTCCCCTTCCCCTTTCTGCTCTGTGTACCATGATGCTTAGTGCCCTCTCTGCACACCTGGTGGGGCTGAGAGGATGAGCACTAAACGTGGGTGTCTCAGGATGAGTATTTTCTGCTCAACCTCTTTTCATTCCAAAGGTTTTCGGTGTTCCAACTTCTGAGTTTCCGCTCCTACAGTAAATGTCCTCTGTGTTTCTGCGAATGGGCTGGTGACTTTAGAGACAATTCCAAAGGTTTTCGGTGTTCTGAGTTTCCGCTCCTACAGTAAATGTCTCTGTGTTTCTGTGAATGGGCTGGTGACTTTAGAGCATTTTGTTACCCTGACTGTCTACTGTCTGTTACACTACTGCTGGGTTTTCTGTGATGCTATAGAATTGTCACTCCATATGTGATGTGCTGCTTGTGACAAATGATGATAATGATTATGATGATGGCTGGTGCGCTGTTCATTTTCCCTCAAGTGTCAGAGTGTGTATTTTTGATTGATGGCCTAATTTACTGACTTGCATTATGAAACCAAATCCAAACTTTTCAAGTTTCGAGTTCTCAGTGACACATAGTTATATTATTCTATTCCACCTCTCTCTCTCTCTTCAGTGCCCAATGACTCGGTCCACAACCTGACTGCTCAAATCTTCAGCTCCACGGCCATCGTCGTCAGCTGGGACCCTCCCCTGGAGCCAAACGGTCGTCCCTTCTACCTGCTCACCTTGCAGGAGGCTGACATCCCCCCCAACACTCGGCCTCTGTCTGCCAACGGCACCATCAACAAGACCACAACTGACACTGTCTTCCTCTTCGCCAAACTCAGGAAGTATTTCCACTATGTTCTCACCGTTACCCCGGCAACTGGTGCTGGTGCCGCCCACAACCATACCAGCATGAAGCACCTGAGAACAGATGACGACAGTGAGTTTATGAACACCCACTAGCACAAACATACACTCTAAAAAGTCGACACATCTCCTGACTGTAGAGATCTGTTGTGAGTTTGCTCCATAGACTGTATAAAATATGGACGTAATAACAGCTCCTCAAAAGTGAAGCCAAAACATCTCGATCAGCCCCTTGTGGCTGGTCCCAGTATAGGTCCCGCCCCCTCCATGTTAGTGGATGGGACATCCAAAGAAAAGTACACATCAAATACATTTTTCACAAAGATGGTTTCTGGCATTTTCGCTAGTTCTTATCAAGCTGATTTTTCTGATGTTTCTTTTTAATTAGTTATTTGACGATATAAGAAGGGGTGATTGACAGCTGTGACAGCCACGTCAAACCTCCGTCAGACGGTGGCAGGCTGAGGGGGCTCAGCCCAACTCAACTGTACTGCACCGGGTCCCAAATAACATCACACAAGCAAGATGGCAGCTTGCGGAAACTAGATCATTTTGCTTCACTTTTGCAAAGCGGTAGGAGGTATGTGTCGTCCATATATTATACAGTCAATGGTTTGCTCTCTGACACTGATGTGTGTGTGTGTGTGTGTGTGTGTGTGTGTAGTCCCTAGTTCTGCTCCGCTGCTGGTGTCCACCAGGAACCTGTCGTCCTCCTCCATCGCTGTGGTCTGGCAGCGCCCCCTGGAGGCCAATGGGGAGATAACAGAGTATGCCCTTACGCTGTCTGGCCCCGCAGGCTCCAACTCCTTCCATGGCTCCAACACCTCCTACACCTCCAACACCTCCTTCACCCTCACCAACCTACTTCCATACACGCCTTACAACCTCAGTATCACCGCTGCAACGCACAAGGGCGCAGGGCCTCCCCTCCTGCTGCCGCTACACACTGATGAAGCAGGTCAGTTTTAAAGCACTCGATGGGTTTAAATGCCTGTAGCACCCCCAAAACCCCGCTCCCCCAGATATCACAGCATAACCATTGTCCCTGAACTTAATCAAAAAATTTGCAAAATTGCATTATCTGTTTCACAGTCTCCCTTGTTACCTGATGAGCTCTCAAATAATAATAATACTAACGATAACAATAATACTACTAACAATAATAATAATAAAAAGTTCTCTAGGTACAGTACAACAGGAAAAACAAGAGGCTCCAAATAAAATTCTCTAAGCTTACCAAGTCAGAAAATCTGGGTGCGGGCATCATTACCCAATTTGCAGTAAATTATTTCTTGATCATTTTGTTACTCATAGTACACTTTTGGCCTGGAAAGATGTAAGGAATTTATTGAAGGATATATCAGTCTGTCTAATAATTTCTCTCAAACCCGATTACCCCTAGGTGCATCAGACTTCAAGGCTGGATGTCAGAGGGGATAGTGGATATGACACATTTATTTCCAGAAGAGACTTTGAACATCTCCACGCCCACTTTTGGCCAGTGGGCGTGAAAAGTTAATCAGTTGTACGTGGCCCATGATGACCTACTTTTGAACAAAGTTTCGTGCAAATCCGTTTATAACTTTTTGAGATATTCTACTGACAGACAAGGCAGGCAAACAGGTCGAAAACGTGACCTCTCAGCCAACTCTGGCAGAGGTAAAAAAAGAAAAAGAAAGCAGGCAGTTTTTTTGTTTGTTTATTTGTTTGTTTGTTTGTTTGTTTGTTTTTGTCAGGCTTGTTTGTTGTTGTAATACTCGTTTCTGCCACAAGAATGCACCATTACCCCATGTTCTAACTAGGACCAGCAGCAATTACAACAACAAACTGCTGTTTCGTTTTTCTTCCACCTGACCTGTTTCACAGATGGGAAAAATGTAAGCTACTTAGAAAGATGATTCTGGCAAGACCTTTTGTCACCTATTCTTTAAGTCATAAACACAGGTTCAGACTAGATCAGACTTAGAAAATGGATCATCTGATTGCCTTTCCCCCCCCACACATTTGCCTCTCAGGGCAGACTGATGTGAGACTGAGAATGTGGAAAAAGTAGTAAAATAAAATAAAAAGAAATGCCCCTAACCTCCGACTGTTCATGCTTAGTCATTTATGGATCGGATTAACTGTGTGTTTCAGGCCCCATATCCCCTCCCCGCAACCTGACTATATACAACCACACAGCCTTCTCTGTGTGGCTGAGCTGGGAGCCTTCCCTGGAGCCCAATGGAGTGGTTACGCACTACGGCTTTAGGATCCGCGAGCTCATCACACACACCGTCACACACCAGGTACCACTAATTTCACACACCAAATGCTACTACTCCTCCTCCACCACAACAACAACACACACATGCACACACACACACACACACACGCACACACACACACACACACACACACACAAACCACTTGATAACAACACACTGTCACACACAAGCTACAGTACCTCTAATTTCACATAAATAGTCAGCTTAACTCAGCAGTAAATGGTGCCTTCACCTACACACATGTGCCACATGCAGACCCTGATGGACATTATCTATGCCAGTAATCACATTTCATGGTTTATTTTTTTCTTGATTCCATGATTTAATTTCCATGCTTAGACATTATGTACCAAATTTTTGTCTGTTTGTGTGCGGGGGTGTGTGTGTGTTTGTAGAATTCTTCTGGTCCGTCGACCACATCGCATCTATCCGGCTTTAAGCCCCATAGCTCCTACGAGATCAGTGTTTGCAGTTACACCAGAGTGGGCCATGGGGACGAGTTCAGCAGGCCTGTAAGCTTTACTACCAACGAGTCAGGTACTGTACGCACTGTCTGTCTGCACACAGGCTGCTTTTTTAGGCTTCTACTCAAAAATGCATCAGTCATCAGAATTAACATTTGTATAGGAGAAGAATCAGATGAACTGGACTGATCACTTGAGGGGAACAATGCCTCAAAACAAAATGTGAAAAGCTAGTAATGATTCTAAATAAACAAAAATATATAAATAATTTGATCAAATATAGCTAGATACGTTTCATTATACGTACTAGCCAAAAGAAAATGTGTACCAGGATGGTTATTGACAGATTGGCAGAGTTGCAGATGTCTGCAGTTCGCACATTTGCACATGCGCTCTCTCTCTCTCTCTCTCTCTCTCTCTCTCTCTGTCTGTGTTTGTGTGTGTGTGTGTGTGTGTGTCTCTCTCATATATATATTCTTTCTCTCATATATATTTGTTATTTTCTCTCTGTCTCCAGTATCCGATGCGGTGGGGAATCTATCTTGCTCTGGAGTGAGCTGGGATTCAATTCAGATGTCGTGGGATCTTCCAGCCAACCCCAATGGACAGATCACTTTTTATCAGATTCTAGTGGAATCGGACATACAAAATCACACATCGCACACGACTAACACGTCAGAGTACACAGTGAGCGGGCTGTCAGCGGACCAGGAGTACACACTCACTGTGATTGCAGTCAACTCTGCAGGACCGGGAGACCAAATTAACTGTACTGCTGCCACTCATCCTGAATCAGGTAGCCCATCCTATGCATTTTGCATTTGCATTTTGTACGTCGTCAACCCAGAAGTCGTGCAGTTCCTGGTTCCCTCGTCGGGAAGTCAATGGGATTTTTGTATGGGGATTTGGGTTAAATACCGGAAATAAGGTCTGTGGCCGCTAACAAGCAATTCTGAAACTGTGAACTTTGTCTTCAACAAGATCATTTATGAAGATGATCTTCACACAAAGTTTGCAGTTTCATAAACTTTTTTAACCACAGTCCTTATTTCAGGCATATAATAAAAATAATAATGATACATCGGATTTATATAGCGCTTTTCCAAATGCTCAAAGACGCTTAACCAACATCCCCATACTGTACAAACATCCCATTGACTTGGAGACAAGGCAACCAGAAGTGCTAACATCTGGGTCTTAGGCAGGTTGGACTCATTCCTGCCGTACTGTATTTGGCTTGGATTTGATAAAGATGGTGTATGCAGAAATGAACACTCACTCTGTTTCAATGCGCCTGTGTTTCCCTTTTGAAGTCCCAGGTGTCCCGCGCTCCCTGAACATATCTCAGGTCACGATCGATAGCGTGACACTTCACTGGGCTTCGCCACTCTTCAGTCCGGGCTTGCTGAAAAACTACCACATCAACGTGCAGCTGCTTTCAACCGACTGCGAAGCGGACATGCCCACCGCTGCAGAGCAGGCTGCAGAGCAGGAGGTGGCCTGGGGCTCTGCAGAGCAGGCTTCAGAGCAGGAGGAGGTGGCCTCGGGCTGCGTGGACTCAGAACGTGTGGTTTTGGTGAATGTTTCGGACGGCTCTGAGGGGAACCGCAGCTTCACGCTCCCGTCGCTGGCTAAATACAGATACTACCGCTTCAGACTGGCAGCTAAAACCAACGCTGGAGTAGGCGATTACACACCCTGGATCTATACACGCACCCTGGCTGGGAGTAAGAACATCACAGTCACAAAGCCTTTTCGGACGGCCTTAGTATTCCCAGGGGTGGGTCTGGGGATTGCTCATTTTTACTTCGGGTTTTGAATTTGACCCCACATCCAAAACAAACATGTCACTGATTTCTCTCTCACTACCTCAGTGAGAATTCTGTCTGAAATGACCTACAGTATTTTATCCTAGGGTAATTGTAACCCCCATCCATTGACGTCTGGTGTGTAATGCAGTTACCGGCTTGCACCGCTGATATCTGCATTACGAGGTCCATGTGCTAGTGACGGGGGTAGCATAGCATCACTCTTATATTTCAAGTTTTGCATGTTACGCCGTGTGACTCTGTGTGTGACACGTTCACGCGAGCGCGGCCCCTGGATTACCATGGTCCCCCAGTAAGTTGTTTCTCCATCTGTATGACTGGATAAAATGACTGATGTGCCTTGTGCGTGGCCAAAATCGTATAACTGACTTGCCCTGGTAACACTAACGCCATCCAGAGAGAGCTATACGGTGTGCTTATCAATTACTTATTACCTATTACCTAGGAAAGACTACTCAGAACCCATATTTTTTCAGATATTCAGCTAGTTAGGCAGAAAATATCAGATGAGAATATGAACCATTAATTAATTAAAGAGCATCTCATAGGCATTGTGTGCAGTTACAGTATACCAGGCTGTGTCTGCCCTCAGGCCCTGATGCTCCCCCACGTGGCCTAAAGGTGACACCCAAGTCCAACAGCCTTCGTGTCCAATGGGAGGCTCCCGCTGTCATCTCTGGACCCACTTCCTATCTTGTGCATATCATCTCAGTGAGTATTAAAAAATAATTTATTTTTAAAACACTGGGCTAAAAAAAACTACATAAAACAAGACGTTTCGGTGTTCATCCAAACACCATCCACTGGCAAACAAATCCACACAAGAAAAGTCACATGACAAACACATGGCATGAAGTCACATGACTTCTTGAGATGTAGTCCTTAGTGTTTGTTTGCCAGAGAAGATGATTGTGGGGATTTATTTGCCAGAGTTCCTTCCTGCTGCATTTACAAATGACGATGGTGTTTGATGGTGTTTGGATGAACACCGAAACGTCTCGTTTTATATCTGGGTTTTTTTTTTTTAGTCCAGTGTTTTTAAAAATAAATTATTTTTAAAACTTCTATTACCTGGATGTCTGAGAAATGAACTTACAGAGACATCTCAGTGAGTAGCAATGAAACGAAAGGCACAGTTTGATGTGATAGTCTGAGATTCTATTTTGGAGCGCCTTGAAGCTGCTCTTACTCCTTGTGATATGATAACTGCTTTGTGATCCAGAATTAATAGTAATCGCACCCATGTGTTATGTGCAGACAAGTATGTTGACATAGACACATTTGCTAATCAATGCATCAATATACTTAACTAATGACCTAATAGAGTACCACAGGCATGACATGTAGGCCAACCCAGAAGTTAGCATCTGGAAGTCAAGTGGATTTTTCTATGGGAATTTTAGTTAGATGCCTGAAATAAGGTCTGTGGTTAACAAAGGTTTATGAAACTGTGATATTTGTGAAGACAATCTTCACAAATCAACACCACTTTTATGAATTTTGAAACGTAAATGTGATCTCCGAAAATCTCGATGATCAGAAAACGCTTCAAAAATCAGGAAATGGTGTTCATTTGTGAAGATGACCTTGTTGAACACAAAGATTGCAGTTTCATAAACTCGAGACGAGGGAACTTCCAGGTTTTAGGACTCATTCCTATGGCACTCTATTATAGGTCATTATTAGTTACATAATGTGGTCATAGTGATTATGACAGAACATCATAAGCCAGCTGAACTGCCTCTTGTCATAGTAGCTCTTCAAGGAGGCTAAGATATGATGCAGCAAAATGCAGAAGACCTTAAATGACTCCATGCTTCAGTTGGATGATTCAGGTTTGAACCAGTCAATGACGCGGGCTCCAGGGGAGCGGAAGGATGTGGTCGTCAGCAACCTGACGGCCTTCACCCTCTACTCTGTGACCATCACCGCCTTCACCGGTCCACTGGAGGACGCTGCCAGGGATGGCAAGGCCAGTAAACCCACCGTCATCCGAACCCTGGAAGAGGGTATGTAATGGTTGAAATCTTCTAACACCTGTAAATACGACCTCTCCTTATGCCTTAGTCCCCATTATCCTTTGGTACTCTGTCCCCTCAGTGCCCAAAGACCCACCAAAGAATGTGACCCTGGAAGTTTTCCCAGAGGTGGTGACCCGTGTGATGGTGACCTTCACCCCCCCAGAGGAACCCAATGGAAACATCATCGTCTACTCGGCGCACGTCTACGAAAAGGACAAGCTGGTCATGACCGTCTATCTGAATGTAAACCAAACACAGAATGGCACGCTGACGGCTATGATAAATGGCCTGAAGGGAGGACACATCTACACCATACGGGTGAGGAGCAAACACGTACACGACACACGGGGTCACACACTCTCATTGGTCACACACCTACGACACACAGGGTCACACACTCTCATTGGTCACACACCTACAGCCATCAACAGCTCCACTCAGTCCCTCCAGCACTCCACAACTCGTATGACCTCAACCAGTTCTGACAGCCATATACATTACCATCATCTGTCTGTCTGTCTCTTTATCACTCTTCTGCCTTCATTCCTTCTTTCTGTCTGTCTGTTTCTAGATTGCAGCAGAGAATGGGGCTGGTAAAAGCCCGCTCAGCCCAGAAGTCCTTATAGCAACAGGGATAACAGGTACATCTACCCTGCCGACATACTATAGGTAGCCATTGTAGAGGTCCCATTTTTTGTGTGCAGCACTGCTGGCAAAGTGTTTATCCTTCTCTGCTGTACCAGTGCAGGAAAGAGGCAAGATGGAGGATTGCTGCTACACAGTTTTACTGCACAGGACACTATGACTGTGCAAGCCTAGATAGATACTGGAGTTGTTCCCACACGGACTGCAAATATACCGCAGTAATATTGATAGATCTGTGTGCAGGGGCAGACTGGGATCATAATTCAGGCCGGGCATTAGATACCAAGCAGGCCAGGCCGATACGGGCCAACGCGCGTGGCGGCGTCCGAAGGGCGGCGGCGAAAAATTTCTAAAGCCCAATTTGGGCCAAGTCCAATTTTACAATGAGATGCACCCACTTTAACCCTGAATAAAGTAATAAACCACTAGTAAACCAGTAGGCGGCGCCTGGCCTGCTGTTCAGTGAGTGGCCTGACTGCGGGCACCATTTTTTTTTTTTTTTTTTGCAGGCCAGGCCACCGGGCATTTGCCCGACGTGCCCGATTATGCAGTCCGCGCCTGTCTGTGTTGATCTTTGTGAGGTACAGTTTTACTGTGACTGTTCAGAGCAGCAGCATGTTTGTCATGTTGTACTGTATAAATCTGACAGCACTAAAACCACCTCATCACACATACCTCCACACAACCTGTGTGTGTGTGTGTGTGTGTGTGTGTGTGTGTATGTGTGTGTGTGTGTGTGTGTGTGTGTGTGTGTATGTGTGTGTGTATGTGTGTGTGTGTGTGTGTGTGTGTGTGTGTGTGTGTGTGTGTGTGTGTGTGCGTGCGTGCGTGCGTGCGTGCGTGCGTGCGTGCGTGCGTGTGTGTTCCAGCCCCGGCCAAGCCAATCCAAAAACCTCAGGCAGCGCTGGGTAGTGGAGGAGTTGCCATGGTAACCCACAGGAGCATCACCATCTTCATGCCTGCCTGTTTCTATAGCGACGACAATGGGCCGATCGATAACATTCGGGTCATCGTGGCCGAGTCAGGGGGTATGATTCCACATAAACATTGACAACCATCACTTTTATTTCAATCTTTTTGGCCCCACGCTTAAGGGAACACGCCAACATTTTTGGGAGATTCGCCTATTTGCCATCTTCTCGATAGTAAGATGAGAATATAGATGCCCCTCTCTTCTCTGTGCGTGTACGGTAGTAGAAAAATAGCGAGCGCTAGTTAGCTTAGCACAATGAATGGTAGTCAATGGTACTAGCTAGCCTACCCCCGTTAACATGAGCAAAAACGAAAACAAACAAAGAGAAGGGTGGGGGGGCGGGGGCATAAAATGCTTCCATACTGCTCACCTGGCATAATCCAAGTCTCCACAAGCCCTGAGATGTAAATACGTCATTTACACCCTGGTTTTAGCTGAAATCAGCACCGTAGCCAGGTGCTGGTGGAAATGGTACACTTCCATTGACTACCATTCATTGTGCTAAGCTAACTAGTGCTTGCTGTTTTTCTACTACTGTACATGCAGAAGAGAAGGGTATCTATCTTCTCATCTTACTATAGACCTTATTCGCTAACCCTGGACGGCACCATATTGTTGACATACCGTCCTGCGCGCACACAGCGCTGCAGCTGACAACTAGTAACAGCCTTATTGTCGTTTCTGTTCCATTACAAAATAGCGATGGTAATGGACAGCAATAAAACCCCCACAGATGTCATTTGTATGCTGCCGTTAATGCCTGTAATAAATAAACAAAAGAACGAGGTGAACAGACTTTGCTGTGAGGAGCTGTCAGAAAGTTTCACCTGTCTCTCCCAACTATCCACACACCTCTCCTGTGCTGCGGACGTATCCCCAGTCTCGCTCCCTTCACGTCTGTGGACGGTAGAGATAGAAACAAACCACGGGGACTTTATTGCTGTCATTACTACAGCCACGTGTAACGCAGGTCATCATCCGAACACAACAGGAACGATACAGGTAACGCTAACAGCGGCTAGCTTCCTATAAACGCTGCTCCACATAGGCTGTCACTTGAAAGTGGCGTGCCAGTACGTGAGTGACGTCAATCGAATAAGGTCTATAGAGACACTGCATGAAATAGGCCACGGCCATCACGGGGGAAGCTCTCCATTCACTTCCATACACCAGCATCATTTTCCTTGAAGTAAACATAGCTAAAAGCTGTAGTGTGGTGGGCTGCGCAGACAACAAATGTAAAAAAATCTGCAATTAAAGTTTTTTTGTACTGCCGAGCAAAATTGCCGAGAATTGGTGAGAAGAAAAATGTGGATCTACCTGTCAGGAAGTAAGTGCCAGGATTGGGGTGGGGGAGTTTTTGTTTTCCCCCGTTTTGGGCATGGTTTCTGAATGATGACGTGCTCCGCAGTGTCTCTATCGGGAAGATGACAAATAGGCAAATTTCCTAAAATGTTGGCATGTTCCTTTAAAAAGGGTGTTAATTGTAACACATTTATGTGTCTCCTTTGGGTCAAACCATACTTGTTACTTTTCAACACAACATGTTAATGACAATATATTTTAACACAACATGTGTTGTTGTTACAGTAACGGTGAGTGTTGTCCCAAAGAAGATACACAGATGTGTTAAAAATGACACATCCTTTTTAGGAGTGTACCAGTATAGGCCGTTAAAGTTAGATGAAGACATTTTAAACCAAAACTTGAATGTTGCCTAAGCTCACAAAAGAGCAAAATTAAGTTAAAAACCAAGGAGCATAATGTCAGCAGAAATGTGAACCCTGTGGCTCATACCCGCTCTAACTTCCTTCCTGTCACAGTAAAGGACAGCAAGGACCTGACTGATTGGAAGCACGCTTACGTGAGTCCCGCCCCTTACCTGACGGACGAGGGGTTCCTTAACCCGCTGTGTCTAAACAGCAGAGACACACACAGGGATGCACGCAACGTCTTCAGAGAAGGGCATCGTGCGTCTGTCACATACGACGACACGTATGTGATCGGAGAGAATGATTTTTGTATGGAAGAGGGCAACACTAACGAGTACTGCAACGGACCTCTGAAGCCTAACACTGACTATGTGTGAGTACCCCCCCCACACACACACACACACACACACACTGATTAAAACCAACATTGTACGTGTGAGTGTTGTGGAAATGCAGTCCCTGACATTGCCCCGCCTGTTGTTCAATATTCATTCAAATATTCAAGGTTTAAGTTCAGAGCCACCAACATCAAGGGACAGTACACAGACTCTGAGTATTCTGATATTGTCCAAACTGCAGGTAAATACCATCATCCCTCATCTCTACTCACTAAACCCCAAACTCACATCTTTGTACCAAAAAAAAAAAAAAAACATCTATTATTGGCTGAACTTATGTGATGCCGGGTGATGTCACCACTTGCTGTACTCTTAAGCTGCCATCTCATCTTTCTCCTCTCCCTCTCTGCAGTGGATGGGCTGTTGACCAGAGATGAGCAGATCATTCTGGGTGTGGTCCTCTCCGTCTCATTGGCTCTGTTGCTCATCATGATCATCTATGCCTCAGTCAGGTAAGACCGCCATCATGTATTGACCAAACCCCCCGCACCAATCTTTCAAGGCACAGTGTTACGACCATGATAACATGTGTTTTGATTGATTTGATGCTCCTCATCAAATGTCAGGGTCCACCAACGTAAGAAAGAGGGCGGGACCTACTCACCCAGAGAGGCCGAGATCATAGAGACCAAGTATAAACTGGACCAGTTGATCGCTGTGGCCGACCTGGAGCTGAAAGAAGAGAAACTCAACCGGTTAGTCTATGTTTCTGTGTCAAAGCCATACTGTGTACATACAGACAGTCAATGAAAAAGCAACATTAGTTACGTTAACTTAACACTGATATCACATCCAGGTGCGCAGCGGTTTAATCTGGGCACACACTACAACACTTACGGGTCTGTTTAACTATCCCTGACAAGATTTTGAGATCTAGGAGAAAAATCACCATGTGGGGGCCGATTCGGTGCACACACCTGTCAACACAAAATCAGCAAGCCTCTTGTAGTGTGAGATATGTAATAAGGAAAGCATGCAGGCAGAAGAGGTGGAAACTACAAAACACATGTATAATTCAGATCCAGCTCTCTGCAGAACAGACATGCCCTCTTACACATTTGGCATCTAGTCCTCTTCTTTTTTCTTTTTCAGCATAAATGAGCACAAACAGAGACACTGCGGCATCATTCAGAAACCACGCCCAAAACGGGGGGAAACAAAAACTCCCCACCCAATAGAGAGACTGCGTAACGCGTCATCATTCAGAAGCCACGCCCAAGACGGGGGAAAACAGAAACCCCCCCTCCAATCCTGGCGTTCTCCTATGCCGCGTGCATGGTTGCGTGTTGCACAAAAAGATTGTATATACGGAAGATGAACACTCCAACTTACTTCCTTGACAGCTAGATCCACATTTTTCTTCTCGCCAATTCTCAATGGCTTCCTTGTTTTGCTCAGGAGTACAAAAAAACTTTAACTGCCGATTTTTTACATTTGTTGTCTGCGCAGCCCACCACACAACAGCTTTTAGCTATGTTTAATTCAAGGAAAATGACGCTGGTGTGTGGAAATGAACGGAGCTTTTCTCCCGTGATGGGCGTGGCCTATTTCATGCAGTGTCTCTATCCTGGCGTTCTCCTACAGCAGTGATACTCAACTTGCGGCCCGTGGGCCACAGGCGGCCCGCGAAGGATTTTTTTTTTTTTTTTTTACAGTGCACCTGAAGGCAGCATGCAAGATACCCGCTGAATAAGTGTTCAAATGTTCATGTCATTCTGGCCAATACTCCACTTCTGTTATAGCATTTCAGTCTGGAATATGGAATATCTTTCAATAATATGATTTAGCTGCTAAATTGTCAAATACCGCCGTCTGCTCGCTACCAAGGCACTTATGTATGTACTACTTAACCTAACTAACTTAACCTAACTAACTATCCGGTGTGCACAACATTGTCACACTAAACTCCGGCGGACACCCCAAAAACCTACAATCCGCTACAGAAAAATGTATATTGTTTGTTTATTAACTGGCCTCTGGCCTTCTATCATTTCACGAAAGTGGCCCCCGGGCAAAGCAAGTTGAGTATCCCTGTCTTACAGTATGTCACGTGCATGGTGGTCGCGTGTTGCACACAAAGATCATATATATGGAACATGAACACTCCAACTTATTTCACTGACAACTAGATTCATATTTTTTCTTCTCGCCAATTCTCAATGGCTTCCTTGTTTTGCTCGGGAGTACAAAAAAACTTGAATTGGCGATTTGGTACATTTGTTACGCAGCCCACCACACAACAGCTTTTAGCTATGTTTAATTCAAGGAAAATGACGCTGGTGTGTGGAAGTGAACGGAGAGCTTCCCCCCGTGATGGGCGTGGCCTATTTCATGCAGTGTCTCTATAATACAATAAGTGCTGTAAACTGAAGCTCCATTTTTGCACAAGCAAGTGAAAAAGAGTTACATTTTGTGTTTGTTCAACGGTCCTTCATGAGCAAATCCAAGTGAAGAATCTCTTAATGCCTCTGCCATATTGTTTAGTGTGTGCGCCTCTACATCGGAAAGATGAGAAACTATGTGAAAGGAAGTTGTTGAATATGAGGAGTACGGAGATTTTCGGTTTTTGACAGTCACATAGTTTGCGCTCAGAGTTTCCAGCTGTCTTATGAATTGAGTCAGACTGGGTTTAGGACAGTGTGTGCGGCGCGCCTGCCTCTGCCTTCCTGTTCTGCTGTGACCGCCTCAGACACTGAGCTGAGTTCCTTCACTTCACACTGTGCACAAATGAAAGGATTCATTACAAAATGACATCACCATTAAAAAATAATTACACCCACTCTCCCATATTGACTGCTGACATGAAAGTAATCACATTATGGACGAGTATTGAAGTTAGCAGTCAACTTAAGACATTAAAATACGGGGGGGGGGAGACAGAATAATTTGTGTTTTTCAACTATTGGCTGGTGTATATCTTTAATCTTTTCCTAAATGTATATATAGCGTTTGGGAGTGAAACCCTTCAGATATAAACAGCCTCTCTCTAGGTATACAGTGTGATGTACAGTCAGTGTCAATACTGTAACTCTCATTTTCACTCACATGAATGCTACAAATAACTTATGATACCTTTGCTATGCCTGCACTTGACGTGTGAACACACAGACATTGGCCAGCCCGTGCAGGTGCTTTGCTGTTCTCTCACTCAGCGCTCTCTTCCACCAGGTATTCTTCCTTCTTCTTTAGACGGAAAGAGATATATGTCATCCAGTAAGTGGGTTTGGTCTGTGTGTGTAGTACCGTGTTTTGATGCTTGTGTTAAGTAATCCATCCGTGTGTGTTGTTGTTGTTGTTGTTGTTGTGATAAGCCCTTGTTGGAGTGTGCGCATGACGTGCTGTTCACACACTTTTTGCTCTAGTCTAATTGGAATGAATCAGCAGCATCGGTGGCTCAGTGGTTAGCACTGTTGCCTCAAAGCAAGAAGGTCCCGGGTTCGAAGCCCAGTCTGTCCCAGGTCCTTTCTGTGTGGAGTTTTTTTTTTTTTTTTACCTTTATTTATACAGGGGGAGTCTCACTGAGAGCAATGCTCTCTTTTTCAGGAGCGCCCTGTTCACATTCACACACACATTCATACCTGGAAGCTGACCAGTACAACCACAGTCTGATCTGTTGGCCACTGAGCAGCTCCACTGGAGCAGTTGGGGTTAAGGGCCTTGCTCAAGGGCACATCAGTGGTGGTAATGAGGGAGGGGCAAGCGCTGCCTTTTCGCTTTCCTCACCCAGATTTATCCTGCCGGTCCCGGGGATTGAACCGACGACCTTCCGGTCACAAGCTCGCTTCTCTAACCATTCGGCCACCACCGTTTGCATGTTCTGTGTGGTTTGCTCCAGTTTCCTCCCTCCATCCAAGACATGTATGTTAGGTTTAATAACTCCTGTCAGTGTCCCTGACCAAAGGCACTGGCAATCGAACTGGAGTTGGTCCCCTCCCGGGCGCTGCACTGCAGCTGCCCACTGCTCTTAGTTCCAGGAAGGTTCCTACAGGATGGGTCAAATGCAGAGGATGAATTTCCCCCACGGGGACACTCAAGGATAACTTAGTTCAACTTAACAGTGGTTTCCCTACAGGGTGTGCTCGTTGGCTCACAGCAGCTACAAAGCTATACTGATTACTGACATCCTTTTAAATGGTTTACTCGCTCACTTGTTTAAAGTGTTTTGAAGGTTCAGCAGTGTTGGAGGGCACACATCTTCGGCTTTATCTCTAGCTGACGATGTGCATGGCTGCTGGTCTTCAGACATGAAAAGAAAAAAGGCAAAAGCACACAGCGATACCCAGCTGCCTCAGTCAGCGCCTTTTTGCACATTCTTTCAGAGTGCAACATCAAAGTCAGTCTGTCAGAGGATCGGATGAAGAAAACAACAACGCCAAAACTTCCTGGCTTGAACACACACGCAGTATACCATGACAGAAATACCAATAATTCATGGACAGAAATACTGCACTGCACAACGTGTTTATGGTTTTTGATGTGTTTATTGTGCCGCCGTTTCAGTTTGCTCGTTCTGTGTGATAGTTCAACAATTATGCTTGATTCTCACGGTTCGTTTTTGCTGTCTATTTTTGTCCAGGCTTCTCAGCTACAGAAAATCCCTCAAGTAAGTCATCCAATATTAAGAGTCTATTTATGTAGCTGCAGTAGTATATATTTCATGTATTCCATGTGCAACCTAGAAGAAATTGACAGTAAATAGCCTATGGGTTTTGTACATCTCTCTCTCTCTCATCTGCTCTGTCAGGCCAGTCAATAAGAAGTCTTTCCTTCAGCATGTGGAGGATCTGTGTGCCAACGAAAATGCCAAGTTCCAGGAAGAGTTTGCGGTAAGTGTCCCTCAAATCTGACCTTTTTTCTTTACCCCTTGTCACTGTGTGTGTGTGTGTGTGTGTGTGTGTGTGTGTGTGTGTGTGTGTGTGTGTGTGTGTGTGTGTGTGTGTGTGTGTGTGTGTGTGTATGTGTGTGTTTCATGTGTGTAGTGTACTGACGTGTTAAGCCTCTCCTCCCCAGGAGCTCCCCAAGCTGCTGCAGGACCTGGCCACTTCAGACGCTGATCTGCCCTGGAACCGATCCAAGAACCGCTTCAACAACATCAAACCCTGTGAGTGAAATCAGCCTCCCAGTCAAGTTTGCATTGCTAAGGGGACACCTGCCTTGATGCGATAGCAAGACTGAAAATTAGCTTCCAATAATTTCTAGCTGTATTGTTGCTATAATATCCACTGTGCATATAAAGCAAGTTTATACAGCATTTCACATTTTCCTGATCTTTTCGCATTTCGTGCACATTGTGTCCAGATAATAACAACCGGGTGAAGTTGCTGTCTCAACCAGGCATGCCAGGCTCTGACTACATCAACGCCAGCTTCATCTCAGTAAGTAGCAGCTATCAGCTGCTAAAAGCCCAGCAGTTAGCCTGGAGGCTATCAGCTGCTAAGAGCCCAGCTGTTAGCATGGAGGCTATCAGCTGCTAAAAGCCCAGCGGTTAGCCTGAAGGCTATCAGCAGCTAAAATCCCAGCTGTTAGCCTGGAAGCTATCAGCTGCTAAAAGCCCAGCTGTTAGCCTGGAGGCTATCCGCTGCTAAAAGCCCAGCGGTTAGCCTAGAGGCTATCAGCTGCTAAAAGCCGAGCGGTTAGCCTGGAGGCTATCAGCTGCTAAAAGCCCAGCTGTTAGCCTGGAGGCTGTCAGCTGCTAAAAGCCCAGCTGTTAGCCTGGAGGCTATCAGCTGCTAAAAGCCAGCAGTTAGCCTGGAGGCTATAAGCTGCTAAAAGCCCAGCGGTTAGCCTGGACACTATCAGCTGCTAAAAGCCCAGCTGTTAGCCTGGAGGCTATCAGCTGCTAAAATCCAGCAGTTAGCCTGGAGGCTATAAGCTGCTAAAAGCCCAGCTGTTAGCCTGGAGGCTGTCAGCTGCTAAAAGCCCAGCGGTTAGCCTGGAGGCTATCTAGCTGCTA
Organism: Poromitra crassiceps; assembly: GCF_964638095.1. Classification (NCBI taxonomy): domain Eukaryota; kingdom Metazoa; phylum Chordata; class Actinopteri; order Beryciformes; family Melamphaidae; genus Poromitra; species Poromitra crassiceps. The sequence continues at coordinate 28,388,064 of NC_139636.1, forward strand.
AAAGCCCAGCGGTTAGCCTGGAGCCTATCTAGCTGCTAAAAGCCCAGCGGTTAGCCTGGAGGCTATTGGCTGCTAAAAGCCCAGCTGTTAGCCTGGAGGCTATCAGCTGGAGGCTATTAGCCTGGAGGCTATCAGCTGCTAAAAGCCCAGCGGTTAGCCTGGAGGCTATCAGCTGCTAAAAGCCCAGCGGTTAGCCTGGAGGCTATCGGCTGCTAAAAGCCCAGCGGTTAGCCTGCAGGTTGTCAGCTGCTAAAAGCCCAGCTGTTAGCCTGCAGGTTGTCAGCTGCTAAAAGCCCAGCTGTTAGCCTGCAGGTTGTCAGCTGCTAAAAGCCCAGCGGTTAGCCTGGTGGATTTGAGTCATTAGAAGGTTATGACACCAGTTATGCAGAC
>NC_139636.1:28390953-28413453 GCF_964638095.1 Poromitra crassiceps
TATCAGGGCCAACAGGCTCGACAACACCACTATAGTGGTGCACTGCAGGTACAGTAACGACTCTGAATAATAGCAAAATGTCTAATTATAGTAGTCTAAAGAGCAGTATCTATTATTTTGTGGTTCTGGTCATGACTGGGGTTGTGTACCTTGGTGGGGCAGAACATTTGCCAGACCTTCGAATCTGCCCACTCCACTGATTTGAGTTTTGCTTCTGATCTGGCATCGTGATATGCAAAAGAGATTTCTTCGGTTGAACAAACAATTAGCCAATCAGCACCGAGGGGCACTGATGATTAGTCAATCAGCGCCAATAGACAGCGCAATGGCGGAACTAATGGAGTTGTCAAGCGGTTGCCAAGGAACAACAACTATGTAGCCATACACTGCTATTGAAGCTGTTTTAAATCTATTAAAAGCACCACTTACTTTGAAATCCAAACGGCACTCTACTTTGAAGGCATTTATTCACAGGGGAGATGGTTTTTTTGCGTTCTCCCAACTGGATTGACCAACGTTAGATTCAGGTGGCTACGTTGGTCTCTTGTGATTGGTTAGGGAAAATGGAATTCCCCTGGGGGAATCCCCTCATAGAAATGTCTTAAACAGAGCGCAATCTCAGACTAGAAGATGGATGGAGTGTAACAAATTGACAATTCAGTCTGATATCAGGCTAGCAGAACATGCAGTAAGTTATAGTAGCAAGTTAAGTAGTAATGCGGATTATATAACTTTGACAATATTGACAATCCTGCATCGTAAATCCAAAGTGCATTGTGTTAGACCCTTACCCTTTGGTTTTGCATATTCTCTCCCTGTTTCCTTAGTGCTGGTGTGGGCAGGACCGGTGTGTTCATCGCTCTGGACCACCTCATCCAGCATGTGAGCGATCACGACTTTGTGGATGTTTACGGCCTGGTGGCAGAACTACGCAGCGAGAGGATGTGTATGGTCCAGAATCTGGTGCGTTCACACCGCACTTTGCCTGTGTCCACAGCTAGAGAGAATGAACAAAAGGCCAAAGTCACTGTTTCTTGTGTTCCAGTTGTTAAGTATATCATCCAAGATTTACAAATGGTGCAGAAGTCCTACTTTTGTCCTACTTCCCATCCCTACGAGGAAGCAGTTAGAGAATTCTGATTTTGACAAGGGGAATAAGCTGGCAATGGATTAATTAATAGGTATTACTTTTGTGTATGCAAATTAAGGTTGTCGATAGTATTGATAAGTATCGATACAAAAAATTTGAAATGGATACAATACTCATTTGTCGATGACAAAAAACAACATTCAAACAGTATCGATACCAGCAGTGCTTTCTCTTAATGAAAAATCAAACATACTACTGGGTGGGTATCTGTTGCCTCAACAACCTAAAAGTGTTGACTAGAGCAGGGGTAATTGCTGTGTAAGTGCAAAGTTGAATGCGTTTTATCAGGCCTAGATTATGGAGAAGCGTGCATCTGCCCGTCCATCTGTCTTCGTTTATTTTTATGCCTCTTGATGTGTTGTCACCCTCCTCCTCCCGTGGTATCGAAAATAGTATGGAGCATTGATACTTTCCTGCGTATCGGTATCGAAGTTAGTAATTCTAGTATCGTGACAATTATGCAAATTAAGCACTACTGCAACATTTGAAAAAGGAAGGGCTGCAGTTACTGCTGCAGCGTTAAGGTGGAAAATACAGGACACACACAAAACATTGTATCCATTCTTCAGCGTTTAGCCTAGTATTGCGTCTTGAACATTTTCATTGAAAGATCTGCAAATTGTGTGTGTGTGTGTGTGTGTGGGTGTGTGTGTGTGTGTGTGTGTGTGTGTGTGTGTGTGTGTGTGTGTGTGTGTGTGTGTGTGTGTGCGTGCGCGCGCATGCGTGTGTGTGTGCTGTTAGGCCCAGTACATGTTCCTGCACCAAAGCGCCTTGGATCTGGTGAGTAGCAAAGGCCACAGCCAATCCATTTGGTTTGTGAACTATTCTGCTCTGGAGAAGATGGACTCCCTGGATGCCATGGAAGGTGAGATGCATTATGAACACACACACACACACACACACACACACACACACACACACTTACACAAAGTCACACAAACACCACAGTACGCCAGGTATTGCTCACTCACTCCACACATTTGCCCGTGTTTGCAGGTGATGTTGAGCTGGAATGGGAAGAGACCACTATGTAAAGTGTGATGTGCCTGAGGAGGAAGAGCGATACAGAGCCACATCCTGCACCGACCGTGGAAAGGATCCCCCTCTACTACAGTACATACGAGTAGAGGGAGACAAAGGAGGAGATACGGGAATAGTGAACTGAGCAGTCTGAACTGAACTGTTACTCAGTCTCCCTTTGAACTGAGCAGTCTGAACTGAACTGTTACTCAGTCTCTCTTTGAACTGAGCAGTCTGAATTGAACTGCTTTGAACTGAGCAGTCTGAACTGAACTGTTACGCAGTCTCTCTTTGAACTGAGCAGTCTGAACTGAACTACTTTGGACTGAGCAGTCTGAATTGAACTGTTACTCAGTCTCTCTTTGAACTGAGTAGTCTGAATTGAACTGCTTTGAACTGAGCAGTCTGAACTGAACTGTTACTCAGTCTCTCAATCCTCTCTTCAACCCACCTCTCTGAAGCGTCCTCCCTTAAAGAACTCCTGTCCACTTATTTTCAAATAAAGTCAGAGAAAATAAAAAAAGATGGACGAAGAATTTGCGCCCGGACAGGTCGCAGGTCAGAGCGGAGTGTGAGAGCTCTATCACATCTGTTATAGAGCCTACAGGTACCTTGCACAATTCATTTCAGCACTGTATTGTATGTAATTACCATGTTGTTGTAATCTATGTTTTTGTAAGATAATTTATTCAAGCCAAAATGGTGTTGTTTTTTTTGTTCATTTCGTAATTATGTATGTATGTGTGTATCTGGGTGTTGACAACTTTCCGTTTTGTGTATCCTTTCTAAAAGAGTGATGCGAAGAAGTAAAATTTGCAACTTGCATTTTAGCTGGCCCTGTCTCGCCTGTGAAGATCTTTCATTATTTTTTATATATTTCTGGCAAATATAGCTGCTGAGGCATTGTTATCTCAAACAACACATTTACTATCCTGCTGCGCCTGTTGTCATGAGGACAGAAATAGACATGCGAGTCATGTGAGTGTGTGCAGCGTGTCGCACGTACTGTACCTACACACACATACACACACACACATACACACATACAAACACACATACACTCATACAAACACACATACACACACACATACACACATACAAACACACATACTCTCATACAAACACAAAGTGTGACATCCCACAAGCATTGTCAATGTCAATACCTCCTCTGTCCTCGTTCTCTTGTGAATGAGTTGGGACCGGGTGACGCTAGGACAGCAGATGGCCGGTAGGCTGATTTCCCACAGGCTCCTTCATTCCACCATCCTCCTCTGCACACCTGCTGCACATTCATTCATTCATTCATTCATTAGAGAGGGAGGCAGCGCCAGAGATGCAGACAGTGGGGAGGCCCTTGACATCGCCAGTGGCCGTGGGTCGCCATAACCAGCCCGGTCGCCAGATTAAAATGTCAGCATTGTACGTTTTTAGAATCCACAGAAATGTAACATTTGGACATTTCAAAAACACAACAAAAATATGTAACATTTTGACATTTCTAGATAACGTGCATGAGTAAGGTTATACGGCAGCGACCTCCAGACTCTATGACGTGACAGTCTGAGGGTTTAGGTAGGGAGAACGGGGGCATGAGGGTGGACCTGTAGCATTCCCGGCTTGTAACTTTCTTGTCATGAGCTGGTTTGAATCCCGACCCAAACCATAACCCTAACCCAACCAAGTTGTTTTTGTTGCCTAAAGCAAACCAAGATGTTTTACTTGCCTAAACTTAACCCCGGCTCCCACGACACATTACGGGGCCGGTAGCTGTGACTCGCGGTAGGTGAAGCTCCCGCAACGGCGCGCTACCGGAACGAGGCAGTGGCTCCTCTGAGGCGAGGGCAAGGGAGGCGGTTACATGGCTGAGCTGGGCTGCGGCGTCACCAGGAAGAGCCGGTGTCTGTGCTGGAGGCCCCACATTTTATCCTGGCGGATTTGGTTGCGTCACACACACACACACACACACACACACACACACACACACACACACACCAAGACTCCAGAGAGAGTAAAAACTACTTTATTCTTTCATTCTCTTCAAACAGAAAACTTTAGAAATCTTCCTTTAGTAAAACATGTGGATCTTTAGAAATCTCTGTTAGAAACATTGTGTGAGGGTGCACAGATGAATGACAGTGCGCTCCACAGTGAGGAGGATGCAGATTGGTGCATCTCTAAGGACAACCCACGGCGGCGAGGGTAAGGGGCGGGGCACAGATGGAGGGAGGAAGTAGAGAAGAGAGGAGAAATGACATCATCAATCAACCCAACATGCCGTGGCAATAATGATACAAAGATATATACTGTCAATGGGGGGGAAGAAATCATGCTGTATAGTAACAGGTCAATCCGTTCATGACCAGTTTGCAGTAAACAAAGTGTGTGTGTGGGGGGGTGGGGGGCGTGTCTGGGTAGTGTACAGGTAAAAGCACTTGGCCTATCACGGCGGAGACCCAGGCTCAATTCCCGGCAGCGGCACTTCCGGCTTGGTCAGACATCCCTACAGACTCAATTGGCCGTGTCTGCGGGTGGGAAGCCGGTGGGGTATATGAGTCCTGGTCGCTGCACTAGCGCCTCCTCTGGTCAGTCGGGCGCCTGTGCGGGGGACAGGGAAACTGGGGGGAAATGTGATCCTCCCCACGCACTACGTCCTGCCAGTGAAACCCCTCACTGTCAGGTGGGAAAAAAAGTGGCTGGCGACTGCACATGTGTCGGAGGAAGCATGTGCTAGTCTAAAGAGTGAACAATGTGTGGTTGCTGACTTCAAGAAGTCAAGCAATTTCCAAGGTGAATTTAAGATGGATTTGTGTTTGCTTTGGCAGCTACGTGTGTGTGTGTGTGTGTGTGTGTGCGTGTGTGTGTGTGTGTGCGTGTGTAATCTGTATGCATGTGTTTGTGCATGTGTCCACGCACACAGATGTATGATCTATGTAGTTAGCAATACAGCATAGCCCTTTACACACCTCAACAAGTGGCAGCCATCTTTTAATAATCTTCTATTAATATGGTATGATCATTTCATGAATATGTAGATCAGTAATAATCAGTGTGTGTTACCATGGTAACTGCACTGTATTCTATAAAAGCTGCCTGTTTTCGTCTCATAGCAACAAGATTTAGGACACCTCCTGATATTAAATGTGAATAATAACTATAATAATTATATCCTTTTTCTCTTTTAAACTAGATATTCTCTGTACAAATACATACGTAGATACACACACTGGCAAACCAATCACTTTTCATAATAAATCTATCATCTATTTACAATATATCCAATATATTCTGTGGTGCAAAAGGTACCAGATATATTCAGCGTGTCTCAGGTAGATGATTTGTGATCTACTATACAAACTGGCTCAAACCTGAGCCACTGATATGGACAGTGGACAGAAGACATGGTACTGAAATAAAAAATATTCAATGAGCATCTCATAATGTAACATTCACTACTGGAATGCATCTCTGCTTCTATATTCTTTGTTTTCAATGTGCGAATAAAATAGTACATGTCTTTTTCTAGAGATGAGCTTGTGTTTACCCTGTGCGAAACATATAGTTATTACTTTAAACACGAGTCTAAGTAGAGTTTCCTCGACAGAGATATTGCCTATTCCAAAGTAACAACTATCTAAGAGTAGATACCGCCCGTTAAGAGTCAATGTACAGGACAAGACGTCGTCTGTATTGGAGAAACTGCCTCTTCTTGTAGCATTGTTTTGGAATGACAGTCCTAGTCGTCCATTTAAACAGCAGATTACATATAACTACAATATACAAGCACAGTGCTCTTCAGTACAACCTTACCTGAGCTCTGTGAGAGAGAGTGTGCCACAGATTCAGGCCTGCTCTGTCCTCTTGGGTCATAAATGTACCAACGCCCTCGTACACATGCTCTCACAGTCACACACTTGAAAAATGAAACAAATGAACACAATTGCCATCGAGCAGGATATGGTTTTGGGAAGTCTGGTGACTTTAGCGAGCAGCTAAAGTGGCTCACTACACTAACTGTACATGACAGGGTGGACATGTTGGAGCAGCGGTCTTGCAGGTGTCGTCCTACATGCTCGTCATCTGTTACCCTGCAAAGAAATTGCATTGAAAAAAAAAAAAAAAAAAAAAAGTGCTATCCAGTACTGAAAACCTGCAACAAACAAAGAGATAATGTGAACTTCCAAAAACATCAATACCCAGCAAGTAAACAAAATAGGAGTTTGTAGCCAGGATCCACTCTCTAGCCCGGTCCTCCATTATGTGATATCGATGCAGCTCCTTTCTGAGAGCTGCCAGTGTTTGCTTTTGGGACATTGCCCCTCGGTTTCACTGACGATCACAGAAACATAAGTCGCCAAATGACATTTAAAAATGCAAAATCACAAGATCTCGTTTACAAGTCAAAGTGCGTGAAATATAGACCGACACCGTTAGGCTATCCAGCGAGTGGCGTGTATTAGATGGAGATATTACATGGAGGATTAGAAAATGGCTCCTTTAGAAATGGCATCAAAACGACTCCATGTTCAAAAATACCCTTCAGTCAAGACTAAGAATAGATTCTTGGTTTCCTTTTCTTCTGTCTTTTCACCCGGCTCAGATATTCCCTTTTCACTTCTCGCTGCTTTCATCTTACCACTCAAACGGAGTCAACTAGTGCTTGTGTGTGTGTGTGTGTGTGTGTGTGTGTGTGTGTGTGTGTGTGTGTGTGTGTGTGTGCACACGCGCATGTAATCCATGCATGTGTTTCTGTCTCTCTGCGTGTGTGTGTGTGTGTGTGTGTGTGTGTGTGTGTGCAAATGTTTGTGTGTGCGTGTGCGTGCGTGTGTGTATGCGTGTGTGTGTGTGTGTGTGCGTGTGTGTGCAAGGGTCATGTCTATCCCCTGGGGTCCGCAAAGTAGCCGGCGACTCAGACGATGCTGCGGGAGCCGCTGGAGTTGCGTCTTCGACTGAAGGGCAGGGTGTGGTGGAGGGGCGTGGGCGAGTCCGGGGGGCAGAACTGGTGGGGGTGGTTGTAGGGGGGAGGGGGAGGGGGCAGCGGGGGCTGAGGACCGTCCCCCTCTCGGACGCGCACGGGCGTGGACATGGCCGATTGGATGAGCCGGTGGGAGGCGGGGCTTTGGCTCAGGAAGGCCTCCATCCTCCCTCGCCCGCTCTGGTCCACCACAATCACCTTGACGATCTGCTGGCATTGGATGAGCGTCTCCGGGCGGAGCTCCCCCTGCTGGACGGGGCTGAGCAGGGCGGGGGGCGCGGCCAGGGCCAGAGGCGCCGACTCAATGCTGGGCTGGCTCAGCTGATAGGTCTGCAGCCTGTTGTGAATTGACACCTAGTTTAGGAACAGTCAGAGAACGCATGAGGAGTTACCAGCCTGAACGCAGCCCCTACGCAGCCCTCTCGTGGGTCATGCACATGGGCATGCAGGCGTGCGGTGCATGCGGAGCGAGCGCATGCAAAACACACACACACATGCAGACTCTCATTCAAGCTTCACACAAACCAGCCCAGAGATAGAAATGAGGTGGTGGGGGGGATTAGCAGATACATTGTAGCATCAGGGTCAGAGATCATGGTGGGAAAGTGCTTGGATGGTGTGTGTGTGTGTGTGTGTGTGTGTGTGCGTGCGTGCGTGCGTGTGTGCTCGTGTGTGTGTTTGTGTGTGTGTGTGTCTGTGTGTGTGCGTGCGTGCGTGCGTGCGTGTGTGTGTGTGTGTCAGAATGTCAGAATGAGAAGCTACACAGAGGAGGGGAGTTGTGTGGCCGTAGGAGTGACACCGAGGGCGTGGTGTCTCCCTAACACAAGTATATATGGGACATTCCTTTATAACTGGGAAATGGGAATCTGATGGTTCAAAGGTCATGAGCTCGAACGGTGACGTCACCAGTGCTCGTATTTTCTCTCCCAAACTCGTAGGAGCCTCAGCAGCCCCGACCTCAAAAATCCAAGATGGCTGCTGCACGTAACAAAAGCAGTTCAAATCGTAGTAAATACTGTTTATTAGCACTTCTGTCTTGTTTGTGTCTCATTAAATCAGCTGTACACACGGCACTGTCTAACTTCTTCTGGACATGTTGCTGCAGTGTTTGTATGGCAAAATGACACAGAATGCCTTGTTATCAACTGTTTTTGCTAACGATGGCTAGCCTGGCTAGCGACTGGCTCTGACTCTTTAAACGGATGTGACGCAATTCAACAGTGAACTTCCCAGCTCCCAGTTTCCTGCAAATGGAACGCTAACAAAACAGATGTGACGTCATTCAACCTCCACATCCCAGTTTGTTTGCGATAAAGGAACGGGCCGTTACAACTCTAAAGGACTGGCTGAGAGGTCAAGAGGGCAAAGGGCATGATGGGACTAGGAGGGGAAACTACGCTCATTTATAGGAATAGGCTGGTTTGATAGACTCACTTACTCATTCACTAACTCACCCCCACACACAGACTCTTATCAAGCTTATCTGGCTTTGTAGATGGTATTCTCTACCAGCTAGGCTTATGGTGGTTTGCAAAGGCTTATACAGTAAGGCTGGCAAGCAGCAGCTGATGAAAGCAGGGATGTTCTATAGTGAGTGGAGTGGGTGCTGATCCACTCATGATCCAGAGAAAGAGGCTGTTTGTAGTGTTAGTGCCACTAGAGGAGACTCCTCGCTCTCTCCTTTGTATTCTTGGCTGCGCAGTGTGGATCTGCCTCAGGCGGAGCTCTTTGAAAGCAAAGCATAAAGCACTACAAAACTTTCCTTTCACACACACACACACACACACACACACACACGCACGCACGCACGCACGCACACACACACACACACACACACACACACACACACACAAGCAGCTCAGAGCCAAAGACACAAACACTTACCTGTGAGAGACACAGAGTGGTTGTGGCACTCACCTCTACTGTATTGTTGCCGGTCATATCGTATGCATCGTGTCGGCCTGTGGGGACAGACAGCTGTATTTGTCAGTCAGAACGTGTAGGCCTGTGGGGACAGACAGGCCTGTGGGGACAGACAGGCCTGTGGGGACAGACAGGCCTGTAGGGGACAGACAGGCCTGTGGGGACAGACAGGCCTGTGGGGACAGACAGCTGTATTTGTCAGTCAGAACATCATGTCAGCCTGTAGGCCTGTGGGGACAGACAGGCCTGTGGGGACAGACAGGGTCAGGGTTCTGATCCGACTCACAAAACGTGCAAATCATAGCAGACTGGAGCATTGGCCATGGTGGAGGTCTGTGCTCTGCGAGTGCAGAGCAGATATGTATATTTGATGTTATGTAGTACCTGAAGGAGAGCCGTGACCTGTGTGTATATTTGATGTTATGTAGTACCTGAAGGAGAGCCGTGACCTGTGTGTATATTTGATGTTATGTAGTACCTGAAGGAGAGCCGTGACCTGTGTGTATATTTGATGTTAAGTAGTACCTGAAGGAGAGCCCTGACCTGTGTGTATATTTGATGTTATGTAGTACCTGAAGGAGAGCCATGACCTGTGTGTATATTTGATGTTATGTAGTACCTGAAGGAGAGCTGTGACCTGTGTGTATATTTGATGTTAAGTAGTACCTGAAGGAGAGCCGTGACCTGTGTGTATATTTGATGTTATGTAGTACCTGAAGGAGAGCCCTGACCTGTGTGTATATTTGATGTTATGTAGTACCTGAAGGAGAGCCATGACCTGTGTGTATATTTGATGTTATGTAGTACCTGAAGGAGAGCCCTGACCTGTGTGTATATTTGATGTTAAGTAGTACCTGAAGGAGAGCCGTGACCTGTGTGTATATTTGATGTTATGTAGTACCTGAAGGAGAGCCCTGACCTGTGTGTATATTTGATGTTATGTAGTACCTGAAGGAGAGCCATGACCTGTGTGTATATTTGATGTTATGTAGTACCTGAAGGAGAGCTGTGACCTGTGTGTATATTTGATGTTAAGTAGTACCTGAAGGAGAGCCATGACCTGTGTGTATATTTGATGTTATGTAGTACCTGAAGGAGAGCTGTGACCTGTGTGTATATTTGATGTTAAGTAGTACCTGAAGGAGAGCCGTGACCTGTGTGTATATTTGATGTTATGTAGTACCTGAAGGAGAGCCGTGACCTGTGTGTATATTTGATGTTATGTAGTACCTGAAGGAGAGCCGTGACCTGTGTGTATATTTGATGTTATGTAGTACCTGAAGGAGAGCCGTGACCTGTGTGTATATTTGATGTTATGTAGTACCTGAAGGAGAGCCCTGACCTGTGTGTATATTTGATGTTATGTAGTACCTGAAGGAGAGCCGTGACCTGTGTGTATATTTGATGTTAAGTAGTACCTGAAGGAGAGCCGTGACCTGTGTGTATATTTGATGTTATGTAGTACCTGAAGGAGAGCCGTGACCTGTGTGTATATTTGATGTTATGTAGTACCTGAAGGAGAGCCGTGACCTGTGTGTATATTTGATGTTATGTAGTACCTGAAGGAGAGCCCTGACCTGTGTGTATATTTGATGTTATGTAGTACCTGAAGGAGAGCCGTGACCTGTGTGTATATTTGATGTTATGTAGTACCTGAAGGAGAGCCGTGACCTGTGTGTATATTTGATGTTAAGTAGTACCTGAAGGAGAGCCGTGACCTGTGTGTATATTTGATGTTATGTAGTACCTGAAGGAGAGCCGTGACCTGTGTGTATATTTGATGTTATGTAGTACCTGAAGGAGAGCCCTGACCTGTGTGTATATTTGATGTTATGTAGTACATGAAGGAGAGCCGTGACCTGTGTGTATATTTGATGTTATGTAGTACCTGAAGGAGAGCCGTGACCTGTGTGTATATTTGATGTTAAGTAGTACCTGAAGGAGAGCCGTGACCTGTGTGTATATTTGATGTTATGTAGTACCTGAAGGAGAGCTGTGACCTGTGTGTATATTTGATGTTATGTAGTACCTGAAGGAGAGCCCTGACCTGTGTGTATATTTGATGTTATGTAGTACCTGAAGGAGAGCCGTGACCTGTGTGTATATTTGATGTTATGTAGTACCTGAAGGAGAGCTGTGACCTGTGTGTATATTTGATGTTATGTAGTACCTGAAGGAGAGCCCTGACCTGTGTGTATATTTGATGTTATGTAGTACCTGAAGGAGAGCCGTGACCTGTGTGTATATTTGATGTTATGTAGTACCTGAAGGAGAGCTGTGACCTGTGTGTATATTTGATGTTATGTAGTACCTGAAGGAGAGCCCTGACCTGTGTGTATATTTGATGTTATGTAGTACCTGAAGGAGAGCCGTGACCTGTGTGTATATTTGATGTTATGTAGTACCTGAAGGAGAGCTGTGACCTGTGTGTATATTTGATGTTATGTAGTACCTGAAGGAGAGCCCTGACCTGTGTGTATATTTGATGTTATGTAGTACCTGAAGGAGAGCCGTGACCTGTGTGTATATTTGATGTTATGTAGTACCTGAAGGAGAGCTGTGACCTGTGTGTATATTTGATGTTATGTAGTACCTGAAGGAGAGCTGTGGCCTGTGTGTATATTTGATGTTATGTAGTACCTGAAGGAGAGCCGTGACCTGTGTGTATATTTGATGTTATGTAGTACCTGAAGGAGAGCCGTGACCTGTGTGTATATTTGATGTTATGTAGTACCTGAAGGAGAGCCGTGACCTGTGTGTATATTTGATGTTATGTAGTACCTGAAGGAGAGCCGTGACCTGTGTGTATATTTGATGTTATGTAGTACCTGAAGGAGAGCTGTGACCTGTGTGTATATTTGATGTTAAGTAGTACCTGAAGGAGAGCCGTGACCTGTGTGTATATTTGATGTTATGTAGTACCTGAAGGAGAGCCCTGACCTGTGTGTATATTTGATGTTATGTAGTACCTGAAGGAGAGCCCTGACCTGTGTGTATATTTGATGTTATGTAGTACCTGAAGGAGAGCCCTGACCTGTGTGTATATTTGATGTTAAGTAGTACCTGAAGGAGAGCCGTGACCTGTGTGTATATTTGATGTTATGTAGTACCTGAAGGAGAGCCGTGACCTGTGTGTATATTTGATGTTATGTAGTACCTGAAGGAGAGCCGTGACCTGTGTGTATATTTGATGTTATGTAGTACCTGAAGGAGAGCCGTGACCTGTGTGTATATTTGATGTTAAGTAGTACCTGAAGGAGAGCCGTGACCTGTGTGTATATTTGATGTTATGTAGTACCTGAAGGAGAGCCGTGACCTGTGTGTATATTTGATGTTAAGTAGTACCTGAAGGAGAGCCGTGACCTGTGTGTATATTTGATGTTAAGTAGTACCTGAAGGAGAGCCGTGACCTGTGTGTATATTTGATGTTATGTAGTACCTGAAGGAGAGCCGTGACCTGTGTGTATATTTGATGTTAAGTAGTACCTGAAGGAGAGCCGTGACCTGTGTGTATATTTGATGTTAAGTAGTACCTGAAGGAGAGCCCTGACCTGTGTGTATATTTGATGTTAAGTAGTACCTGAAGGAGAGCCGTGACCTGTGTGTATATTTGATGTTATGTAGTACCTGAAGGAGAGCCGTGACCTGTGTGTATATTTGATGTTAAGTAGTACCTGAAGGAGAGCCGTGACCTGTGTGTATATTTGATGTTATGTAGTACCTGAAGGAGAGCCGTGACCTGTGTGTATATTTGATGTTAAGTAGTACCTGAAGGAGAGCCGTGACCTGTGTGTATATTTGATGTTAAGTAGTACCTGAAGGAGAGCCCTGACCTGTGTGTATATTTGATGTTAAGTAGTACCTGAAGGAGAGCCGTGACCTGTGTGTATATTTGATGTTATGTAGTACCTGAAGGAGAGCCGTGACCTGTGTGTGTGTCCACTTGCCCGCCGTTGGTGTGTACGCCATGTGGCTGGATGCCCTGTTGCCTCTCCAACTCCCCTGCAAAACCAAAGCCAGATCACAACCAACCACATTGTATTCTGGTGCATGCATGTGTGTACGCAGTCGCAAGTCAAGGTGTGTATGTGTCCTTTCCTTACACTGGATGTGTATCTGCTCCATCTCGTTGACCTCTGTGATAGACTCTCGGAGCTCCTCGGCAAACTTCCTGAGCTCCTCTCCGCTAGGGGAGCAGAAACTCACCAGCTGCTTCTTCTCCGAGGTGAAGGGGCTCAGCATGGTGATGCCGTGGGCGTAGTCTGGTGACAAACATCATCACGCATCCCACACACAACAGTGTCAAATAAAGCTTTCGTCAACCTTGAATGCAGAAATGCTGCTGCAGCATCTGGATGTTTTTTAAAGACTTTACGATTTCTGTGTTTAGGTTCTACTTCACACAGCGTTGTTGCCAAGGAATACTTGCCAAAAGCCATATTGACAACTTAACGTCTGAAACTGTTTCTCTTGCACAGCATAAATTGCTAAGTGACCATTCTACTGGAATGGAGTGCAGAACTACTCGAGAAATCTTGTATAATTTGTGGATGGCTCTGACAATTAGCTCCGCGTTTACGGCACACTTGAGACTTAAGAGAATAAACTGTTGCCTATCTTACATTCATTGCTGAAGAGGTGAAACTGCATGCCCAGAAGACCCATAGCTTTGCAGAAGGTGTAGGAGGCTGAACTTTTCTTCTTGGGACACAGCTTCAGGATCTATAGGGTCACAGCACACAAACACAACATTAGGATTTCATGTGACCACATGCTGAATAACCATATTGCTGATGCTATTTTGGCAAATTACCTTTATGCCATGTCATTTACTCAGTTTGTACATCTATAATATATATACATTTGGCAATATGGGCTCTGTCTGTTTGTTCTCTGTTTCAATTTACATGGCTTTAAAATACAGTATTCCAGTCAGCCATTCAATAGGGATATTGGTAACACTTTAGAATACAGCTTGCAACTTACAGGGTAAGTACAGGGTACCACATCTACAGGGTAAGTACAGGATACAAGATGTGAATTTACCACGCCCCTGTAGTTACACTGTAGTTACTATGTAACTATGAGGGAATTAACACTGCTTTAGAATACAGCCCACGCCCCTGTAGTTACCATATAGTTACTATGTAACTATGAGGGAATTAACACTGCTTTAGAATACAGCCCAAGCCCCTGTAGTTACCATGTAGTTACTATGTAACTAGGGGGGGATTAACACTGCTTTTGAAAACAGCCCGCGTGCCCTGTAGTTACCATGTAGTTACTATGTAACTAGGGGGGGATTAACACTGCTTTTGAAAACAGCCCGCGTGCCCTGTAGTTACCATGTAGTTACTATGTAACTAGGGGGGGATTAACACTGCTTTTGAAAACAGCCCGCGTGCCCTGTAGTTACCATGTAGTTACAGATGTTAAGATGAAGATGTTGATGGTGTCTTTTTGCTTTAGAATACAAAAAAAAAAGATCCTAACATCTTCATCTTAACATCGGTGTGCCCCTGTAGTTACCATGTAGTAACAGGCTGTATTCTAAAGCAGTGTTAATCCCCCTACATAGTAACTACACGGGCACGGGCTGTATTCTAAAAAGCAGTGTTAATTCCCTCTTAGTTACATAGTAACTACCGTGTAACTACAGGGGCACGGTAAAGTCACATCTTGTACCCTGTACCTACTCTGTAGGTACACAGATGTGGTACCCTGTACTTAACCTGTAAGTACAGATTTTGTTGATTTTGTACCCTGTACTTACCCTGTAAGTACATGTACAATGTACAGATTTTGTTACCCTGTACTTACCCTGTAAGTACATGTACAGATTTTGTTACCCTCTACTTACCCTGTAAGTTGCGGCCTGTATTCTAAAGCGTTGCCGGGATATTGAGCGGTGTCCTTACCAGCAGCAGGTCGTTGAAGAGGAAGACCTCTCTCTGGAGCTGGGCCAGTTTCTGTTTATGAGCCTTGTTGGCGTCAGGCACCTCAAACAGCCGACAGCAGCACACCAGACGTCTGTGTGGCACAGCCAGGATCTATGCAGGCAGGGTTAGAGACACGGAGATGACAGAGAGCACAGAGGGCAGCCAGAAGAGAAATGCATCAGAGAAAGGAGGCAACACCGACAAGAAGAGACAGCTCTCTGTCTGAAACCAGACAAAATGAGCGCTGTATTTGTGCACGAAAATGCACAAAAATACACACATGAACGCACGCACACACACACACACACACACGCACACACACACGTGCACACACACACACGCACACACACACACACACGCACACGACTCACAGTTTTCAGGCCCAGGATGGACTGCTCCACACGGCTGACATAATTGACATGGTCTTCATTGGAGCGCAGCTCTCTCTGCTGGATCCTCTCGTAAATGCCTGCCACCATCTCTCTGGGGATATCTGCTCCATCATCCACACCTGAGGGAACAAGGGAGGCATATAAAGCAGGAGCGGCCACTGCCAAGGGAGAAGAAGCGCTACACAGTGCAGACAGTAGAGGAGAGAGAGGACAACACAGTGCAGACAGTAGAGGAGAGAGAGGACAACACAGTGCAGACAGTAGAGGAGAGAGGACAACAGTCCAAGGAGGACACATAGGGCACAATTTAGATGGGACAAACATCTGCGAAAAAAACAGTCGAGGGTACAGTAGGGTTAGGGCACATCGCAGTTCAAGGACTATCAAGGGCACAGACCTTTGCCCAAAGCTACACAGAGAAGTCAAACTGCCCTGTTGTCTATGAGCGAAGCCCTCAGTTGTGCAGTAGGTAAGTGTATGTACCTCTTGAACCACTAGATGGAGACAGTGTTGTGAGCCTCGGGGAGCATAAGCACAGGTGATAAGATGCTACCAGGAATCAGAGACCTTATCATTCAATCTAATGCAGACGGAGCCCCCAATTAAATGGATGAACAAGGAGTCAAAGATATCAGCTCCTGCTGCACAGCCAATGGTTTTAGCAGTAGCGAGCAAAGGCAGGCGCCAGCCATCTCGCCAAGTAATTTACTCCAGTTGGGGAAACTGTCACTCAAAGGGCAGATAGTGTGCTTGAGGGTCTGGATGATAAGAGTGTGCTTGTGCTCGTCAAAGGTTCCCCTCTGCTCTTTCGCCTTATCGTTCTCCCTGATGTATCTCTTCATTGGATCTCCTCGAGGTCCTAACAGGTTTGAAGTGTGTGTGTGTGCGTTTGTGTTTATGTACGTCGATGGTTTCTATAAATAACCGCCGTTCAAACACTGCTCATAAAACCACTTGGCATAATGTTGAAACATGTCTGCAACTCGGTAAACCGCCTCTGCCCATAGACAGTTCACTGTCCTTGAAACACCATTATGCATACTCTCTCTCTCTCTCTCTCTCTCTCTCTCTCTCTATCTCTCTCTCTCTATCTCTTTTTCTTTCTCTCTCTCTCTCTATCTAGCTCTAGCTCTCTTGACCCTCACTGCTCAATTCCTTTGATATTTCAGTGAGAGAGCAAACAGCTAATAACCAAAATACAAGTTCCATCTCCCCTCCAGCACCCGTCTTTCTCTCTCTCTCTCTCTCTCTCTCTCTCTCTGTCTGTCTTTTGCCTCTGTCATGCACACATACACACACGCACACACACACACACACACACACACACACACACACACGCACGCACACACACACACACACACACACACACACACACACACACACACACACACACACACACACTGACTGACCTCTTAGGTTGCGTATGAAGTCGTCGAGGCCCATCTTGCGTTGGGGCTTGATGTTGGGGGAATACATGTCAGTGTTGAGGAGGACCACAGCGAAGGCCAGAATGAAGATGGTGTCTGGGTTGTGAAACTGCTGCACCACATCGGGGTTACACATACAGTACCTCTGGCTGTGGGAGGCAACAAGGACAAAGAGGACGGGGTTATACCATAAAGGACAAAGGGGTCATAAGGCAGGGGTCATAAGGGGTTATACCATAAAGGACAAAGGGGTCATAAGGCAGGGGTCATAAGGGGTTATACCATAAGCAGGCAATGCTTTGATCAAACATTTTCCCTTCAGCAATTACAGTAAACTAGCAGTGTTGGCTCTATGCTTTCTTATAGCAATCAGACAAAAGTATCCCTACAACAGTAAGTGACACAGCCACCTACCATTTTGACAGTACTGAACCAACCATGGTCACTGTGGGTATTATAGCTTTATATGGTTACAAATATGTGTACTGACTGATATGATTTCTCCAAGGAAATAGACACATAGGAAGAAAATACAGGAGAAACACAACAAAGAAAACAAAACGAGATTGCTTGTCTTACCCATAGTCTGAATCTACTATAGCATTGTACCTAATTGCAATTCTTGTAATACTGCAACGATACACTTCTAAAGGATAACCAGAACAATAATTCACGTCAGATTCTGTTGTTTATCAGTGAATCCTCATTCTATCTGCCAACATTGGTCAACTTCTCAGCGACAACAACACAATCATATAAAATCACATAATATCAACAACATAAATGAATACTATGTATTATTAAACACCAAACAAACACCCATATATTAATAAATGCCTCACTATGATTTTAAAATGGTATTATTTCATCTGCCCTCAATTCTGAACACCTACGCTGACATGAAATAGACAATAGTCATGATTGAATATGGACATACTTCTTCATGAAAGAAATATGTCTACACACACACACACACACACACACACACACACACACACACACACACACACACACACACACACACACACACACACACACACACACACATTTGGTATATTCCCCCCACATACATTTTACCTATTCCCCCCCACATAGATTTTGCAGATTAAGGGCACAACCATTGTGAAAATAGCTGCCAATTATTATCATGGTGTGCTACTGGCAGACCATCTGACAGACATGCTGCAGGTGAATGTGATCAGAAGACATGGGGGTGTAACACTGCAGCAGGTTATCAGCTGACTGGCAGGCTGCCTCTAACTACAATGCGTTTCACTTGTGTTCTTTCCATACTTGCACTCAGATGTGAGGGAACAGTCGCTCCAGCAGAAATGAGACTGACACGAGACAGGAGACATTTGACAGCGTCAAATAATTCTGCCCTAGGTAAGGTAATGCCACCCCCGTCTGTTGGGGAAGCAGAGAGAGAGTGTGCATTTGGACCGGCTGTGCTCACAGAAACTCTCACTAGCCGCTCCCTATCTTTCTTACTGCCACTTGCACTTACACAGTGGGAGGCTTTTATCTCTCCGGCCAGGCACAATGCAGAGATGGAGAGAGGGCTGCCCTGCTCCAAAGGGCTATGTACAGTACGGTCAGAGCATTATGAACATCAGAGTCCACTTCTAAGACCTGCAAAGCCAGGAACCCTGTTCCCATGCAGACTCCTGTTCCCATGCAGACTCCTGTTCCCATGCAGACCCCTGTTCCCATGCAGACTCCTGTTCCCATGCAGACTCCTGTTCCCATGCAGACTCCTGTTCCCATGCAGACTCCCTGTTCCCATGCAGACTCCTGTTCCCATGCAGACCCCCTGTTCCCATGCAGACTCCTGTTCCCATGCAGACCCCTGTTCCCATGCAGACCCCTGTTCCCATGCAGACTCCTGTTCCCATGCAGACTCCTGTTCCCATGCAGACTCCTGTTCCCATGCAGACTCCTGTTCCCATGCAGACCCCTGTTCCCATGCAGACCCCTGTTCCCATGCAGACTCCGAGGAGGATCTGAAGCCAGAGAACTCACAGGGCATTGACTGCAGTCCAGCTCAGTGGCAGTGTCTTTCAGTGTCTTTGTTTGAGAGCGAGAGAATAGATCCTCTTTGGCACAAACACACAGTCTCACACCCCCCCCACCCCCGCCCCACACAGAGAACCCACACACACACACACACACACACACACACACACGCACGCACGCACACACGCACACACGCGCACGCACACACACACACACACACACACACACACACACACACACACGCACACGCACACGCACACACACAGACAAGCCTCCTGACTCGACAAGACAAGCCTCTAACTTGATGTAGTTCTACAGCAAACACATCATCAAAGATTGAATGGACGAGAGGATGTGTGTGTGTGTGTGTGTGTGTGTGTGTGTGTGTGTGTGTGTGTGTGTGTGTGTGTGTGTGTGCGTGTGTGTGTGTTGTGGGTGTGCACGTTAATGCATTGAGAGAGTGAATGGTTGAGTGAAGTGGTGAGAATGTTTGTGCTTGTGCTTCATTCACACTTCCATTATTTGTGCTGATCCCCTTATGTAACAAGTCAATTTAAACACTGTAGCTTCCATTCTCCACGTGAAGGTTGCATGCCAGCTGGCACAAATAGCACTCCAGTGTACAACACGCTTCAAACACATGACATAACAACTGTTATGCAACAGACATTGTCTGGCTCTGCTGATAAACCCTGCTAATTTCTGACGTACAGCTTCAGCTACACAGTGTGATCTGGGATCTCTGATGACTTTGTAATCTGCACTCGGGGGCTGTGTGTGATGTCATTAACTGATGACCTCAGTGGAGATGCTGATTGGCCCTCAAATCAGAAGCCCCAAAACATTTCATGAGTGCTCCTTTCCTCTCCTCCCTCAGCGCAGCGCCTTGGAGTAAGAACCCACTTCAGTTAACCAAAAGGCTGGGTTATCAGCATCACAACCGTGCAACAACGCCACAGTCAGTGGCTCAGATTTAAAAAATTACATATTTTGTGCATGCACAGAGGTGGTGTTCGGAAATCAACATTCTGTCCTTTTTTAAATACCTATAAGATGTTTATCCTTTTTTTATTATAAAAGGGAGCAAATGGCAATCTCCGTTCTCTCTCTGTTTAAATCTTTGTCCCACTGATGATGTCATCAGCAATGTCATAAATCACTGATGATGTCATAAGTGATGTCATCAGTGATGTCACTTGAGCAATTGTGCATTGTGTTTAAATTTTTGTCCCACTGATGATGTCATCAGTGATGTCATAAATCACTGATGATGTCATAAGTGATGTCATCAGTCATGTCACTTGACACACGAGAGAGACTGAGGGAGAGGGAGAGAGAGGAGAGGGAGAGAGAGAGAGGAGAGAGACTGAAGTTGGGTTTCCATCCAAAGGTATGACAAATTTTAATCGAATTTTCCGAAAGTCGGCAAGAGAAAATACTAAATAATTCGCGTTTCCATCCGCTGCTATTATGTGAATTATAGAGCTGTCAATCACCTTGTGTTTGAAGCTCTCTGCCTCTGCTGATCAGCTGCTAGATAGAGCAGATAGTAATGAATACAATTTCATTCAATTCTCGAAGTGAGTCGCCTTAAAGTTAATATCCCATCTTCTTCTGTTTACCACGACGAGTATTGTGCTTTATATTTAGCCTATCATTATTTACCATGTGTAGCCCTATTTGGTAGGCTACACACGGCATGTTATGTTTTGCAGTGATCAAGGCAAACAAAGTGCGTGGTTTTTGAATGGAGAAACAACGGAATATCGCTTCATCTGTTTCCACTGCACGTATCACATTTTCCTTTTATCGATACACCCGGCTTTTCCACCTCCGTCAAGCGTGAAAACTCTTTTGCGATATTTGGAGGTTTTTGCGAATTTTGCAGCGTTTCACTCAGTTTTTTTATACACAAATTGATATTTCGCATAAAAACAGGTGGATGGAAACCCATGGATGGAGAGGGAGAGAGACTGAGGGAGAGGGAGAGAGAGGAGAGGGAGAGAGACTGAGGGAGAGGGAGAGAGAGGGAGAGAGAGAGACTGAGGGAGAGAGAGGAGAGGGAGAGAGAGAGTGGGGAGAGACTGAGGGAGAGAGAGAGAGAGAGGGGGAGAGAGACTGAGGGAGAGAGAGGGGGGAGACACTGAGGGAGAGAGAGGAGAGGGAGAGAGAGAGTGGGGAGAGACTGAGAGAGAGAGAGAGAGAGAGAGGGGGAGAGAGACTGAGGGAGAGAGGGATACATTGCGCACACGTCCGCCAACAGGGCAGGCGAGGCCACGCAGCAGCTGAGCCGCGGGCTCGGCCGCCGTGTGGCTGAGCTGGCGAACTGCAGGGCGGGCGAGGCCACAATAGCGGGCGATGCCTAGTAATATTAAATTATAGTCATTTCTGGATCATGGAAAAGGGCACCTTGGCTAATGGGTGCAAATGAGCAGTGGTTCAGGCCAGTGTGGGCGGCCCCCCCTGGTGCACGTCCCCCTGCTGGTGACATCCTGAGGGGAGGAGCACCTCATCACAAGGGGGGGTTGGATGCTGGGGAATGGAATGGGCGGATGGACTGTTTGAGGCAAACAAGCAACCAATTACACTGAAATAAAAGCAACAATGGGCAGCATTTATATTGCCTTTTTAGTCCTGAGGGCAGTAATCTCCGGCCGTTACTTTCCGGGACATTTCAAGGACAGTGCCGCCGGGCAGAGGATGAGTCACCGAATGCACTTCCTATTTGCCTGGTCACCATTTAATGCAGATTGCTTTGCCTCAAAGACTTTCCAGACGGTACACTTTCAGTCTATGGGAGTTTGTTAGGCAGACTAGAGGCAAAGCTATGCAGTCCACTCAAAGGTGCTGTGGGAGTATGCAAGCTGCGTTTCTTTCTCAAGGTCCTCTTGGTATTGAAATGAGTTTTCTTCGGCAGATTATGCTCATAAATTCTAGTGACTGGAGGGCAGCCATCAGCATCGACAAAACAAGCAGGATAATGGCTCAGGCTCAAACTTCATGAATATCAATGAAAAATGCAGTAATACATATTCATTTGTGACTCTGGATGGAAATGGACATGCAGTACTTGAGCTCTTCCAAACAACAAACTGGACTAGCCGTCCGGCAAGCACGGACGGACCCGGACGACGAATCGAGAGAGCCCAATAGGGGGCAGCGCAAACCATAACATGTGGTTGGGGGCGGCTTTAGCTCAGGAGGTAGAGCGGGTCGGCCAACGACGCAAGGGTCGGCGGCTCGATCCCCGCTCCCTCCCAGCCGCCGTCGCCGTGTCCCTGGGCAAGACACTCAACCCTCCTTGCTCCCGATGGTGTGTAGGCACCCTGTGTGGCAGCCTGCCGCCATCGGTGTATGAATGGGTGAATGTAGACTATCTACTGATTGTAAAGCGCTTTGGATAAAAGTGCTATATAAATGCAGGCCATTTACCATTTACCATGTGGTCAGATCTGGCCCAGAGTATCACTATCCAACTAACTTGACCACTGAAATATCCATGAGAATAACTAAATGGTTGCACATCTTGTTGCCAAGATTGTTTTGGGCAAAAAATACACTGGCGTGAACTACATTATATAGCATTTTGGGCGGGGTTAATGCTGATCGTTTTGATTGTTGCTTACACAAATTGTTATGATAGATAGACGGTCACAGTGTG
>NC_139636.1:28418453-28425953 GCF_964638095.1 Poromitra crassiceps
CCGGGCACTGTGGAGCCCCTCCTGGATCCTGGGTGGCCCATCTCCAGCTCCTCGCTGGGAGGAGGCGCAGGGAACTCTGCCTCCTCTGACTGGCCTCCCCCCGCCACCCCGCTCACAGAGCTCTTCCTGCTGCCTGCGTTGCCCATGGTGGTGGTGGTGGCAGAGGAGATGGTGTAGGAGTTGTTGGTGTCAATGTGAACAGTAACGTCCCTGAAGGCCATGAGCAGGGAACTGGCACTGCGGGGCATGCAGGCACTCTCTGCAGCCGCCCGAAAGGCCCCGGGGTCCATCAGCAGCCCCGTCCCTTCTCCACCCTCCGACAAGCTCCAACCACGAAGGGCGTCATCAATCGACTGAGCCAGGGAGTGTAGCTGCATGTGAGGATAAAGAGATAATACAGGTCAAAAACAATCATTGATTAGAATTCTAAGCAAGGATGCATTATGCTAACTGTGATTAAACAGCAAGGTATGAAGTAAAGCTGAACGATTTGTGGGAAATATTTAATTACGATTTTTCTGACCGATATTGATTGTGATATAATTTCAAGCTTCTGTTCAATATTCACCATATAATAAACATGTAAGACTGAACAATATTCACCGTGTAATAAACATGCTATGATTATTACAGGCAATATTTTCTCTTCTCCTTTCTCTATCTTCAAAGGGTCCCGTCAAGGCTGCGTACTTTCCACATCATTATTTGCGCTTTCACTCGAACCTTTAGCTCTAGCAATAAAACAACACCCTATGATCTCACCCATCACATTCTGTAACACTACACATCACATTTCTTTATTTGCCCATGATATTTTATTATACATAGACCATGCCACTACCTCCATACCATACGTTCTAAATATCTTCAAAGAATTTAGTGCCCTCTCAGGTTTTGAAATTAACTGGTCTAAGTCCTCCCTACTCCCACTTAACTCATCTCTTTGCCCTTCCACTTTGCCTCCTCACATCCCAGTAGTAAAATCCTTTAAATACCATTGGGATAGAAATTTTCCCCTCTCTCTACTTAACCACAACTAAAAATGACCAAGGTATTTTAAATAGAGTGGAGGCCGACTTAGAAAAACAAACTCTTCTCCCACTTTCTCCGCAAGCCCGCATTTCAGTTAATAAATGGACATTTTACCTAGAATTAATTTCTTCTCCATTATGATACCCCTCTCACCTCCTAAAAACTACTGGGATGAGATTCACGCTGTCGTTACAAAATGTATCTGGCGAGGGAAGCGCCCACGAATCAAATGGACTACTTTACAACGTGACAGACAGGATGGAGGACTCGCCGTGCCCAACCTAAAGATGTACTTTTGGTCATATGTATTTACGCCCATTATCAGTCTGGTTAGACCCCAACATTTCAGTCTCATGGCGAACAATAGAGGAAAAAATAGCTTCTCCACACTGTTTACAAGACCTAATCTTCTCTAATTTACCTCTTAAACGCTACAAATCAATGGGCCCATAATGTCTTTTCTTTTCTCCACTTGGCACAAGGTAGAGAAATGCTTTACTTTCTGGAGGTGTCTCGTTTACTTTTCCTCAGTGGAGTAGTAGGGGCATCCATGTATTAGCTGATGTCTGTAGTGATGAGGGTCTCAGATCATTTAACGATCTTCGAGCAACTTATGATTTACCCGGCTTTTCGTTCTTTTTATATCTGCAACTCAGATCTTCCATGCGTGCATATGGCGTCCCCTGGACCAGTCCCGTACCATCACATAATCTTCATACTATATTCAATATAGGTGTACACACACTAGTGGTGTGGTATCCAGACCGTATAACTTGTTACTGACTTCCTCCTCTGGTCATCTTGCTGTCCAAAAAGTGTGGGAGAGAGACCTGGGTCTCAATGAAGGAGAGGTGAACTGGTCCACCGTATGGGACAATATAGACAGCACGTCCAAAAATCCAAACCATAAACTAATTCACTTTAATTTTCGTACATAGACTTTATCTGACACCAAGAAAACGCAACCTCATGAAAGTCATCTCCACCCCTGTCTGCCAAATGTGTAATCTCAACCTTGTCGGATCATTCATCCACATGTTCTGGGAGTGTCCTGGAGTTGTAATATTCTGGCAAAAGATTTCCTCCACATTATCGGATCTGTTGGACGTGCCTGTCCCCTGCTGTCCTAAACTATTCATTTTGAACGACACATCACCTCTTGCTTTACCGTTTTATAAATCTCAGGTATTATTTACAGGTCTAACAGCTGCCAAGAAAATGCTCGCTCTAAGATGGAGTCCTCCACACATTCTCAACCATAAATCATGGCTTATGACGTCCTTCCTGAACATTGTGCATATGGACCTATCAATAGCTCGAATGCATGGAGCTTGTGAAAAAACGTTATTAACATGGACCTCTACAGCAACTAACGTCAAACAGCTGTTGACCTGATCATTTTTGTTTAAATACTCATTTTCTTTACTTTCTTTGTTGAATAGTAACACAGTGTTCTCTGTCTCTTCTAAACCAACGTGGGGTGGGCGGGGTGGGTCCGGATCGCCACAGGGGTGGGAAAGGGAGGGGGGGGGGGGGGTTGTTTTTGTATTTTTGTATTTTTGTCTTTATTCCTATTCTCCCTGATCCTTCCGGGGACATCTCAAAATCTACTTGACATTGTACTGTTTTATGTAACAAAATCATGAATAAAAAATTGATAACAAAAAAAAACAATATTCACCGTGTAATAAACATGTAAGACAGAACAATATTCACACAGAAAAATCAAATTGCAATTATTTGAAACTGTGATTCACATCATCACAACATTTTCTTGTTTGTGCTTGTTTTCATTTTGCTCATGGAAGAAATAGATGTCAATGTGCAGGATTTACTGAGTTTGGGGATGATGACAGGTTTTCGCCAAGATTGAATGTGTTCCATGGACCCTAGACTAACTGCAGCTCTAAAATATCTTACTGGAAGTCCTTTTTGGACTTAAGCAATTGCAGCATCTGTGATTAGATAAAAAGAAGTAAAAAAAGATACTGCGATTTAGATATTTTTTCCAGCTCTACTATGAAGGGAATGCATGCAAGCTGATTTCACCTGCACCATTCAATAAATTAAACCTCAGGGAAATAGAAATGCCTACTGCAAAAATGACCCCATAATGGGAGTTATGACAGGGGGGGGGGGAACTATGATAAGATTGTAAGTGAAGCACTCACTTGTTCAGAGAAGCAGTCCTCCAGCTGAGTGAGTGTGGGTCCAGGGGAGGGAGCTGGAGGCGGGGCAGGGGGCGGGGCTGGAGAGGGCTTTGGGGCAGACGCAGGAGAAGGGGGCAGAGAGGTGGAGCGAGACGGGGGCGGGGGAGGAGTTTTGGGGCGCAGGGGGACCGGTCCTCCTCCTGCTGGCTGCAGTAGAGTAGTGTAGCTGTGTCTCTGGGCCGGGTTCTGGGCCCGGGCTCCGGGGCCCGGTCGGCGCAAGGAGATGCGGCGGGGCAACTTGCTCTCCGACAGAGAGTTACGGATCTTTTGGAAGTTCTTGCTGAGCTGGTACTGGCGGAAGGCCGTCTGGATGCGACGAGCCGCGCGCCTCGCTATAAGATGGCCTCCGTACTTGTGCTCCAACTCTTCTATCTGGGGAGAGAGAGAGAGCGTGAGTTAGTTAGCGTGAGTTAGTTAGCGTGAGTTAGTTTAAATAGCAACCATGTTTGCAAGGCTGAGACCTGCTGAGGACACTGTATTGAGTGATACTGCAAAGCATACAGCAACCACTGGAAAATATGTATTCATCGACTAGCAGGCAAACATTATTTTGCCAGTTTTTGTACAAAAAAGATCAAACATAATTTGCATAATTTTAGCCTGAGTCGTGAGAATCTCACTGCCACAATCACACTTCTCACTGCTCTGTCGTCTCTTTTAAAGCCAGTGTTTTTTCCCTCCTTTTTAGAGCCCATGTAAACACCATCTATCATCATTCACCAGTTAATACTGGTTGAAGGGCCATGAAGAGGAGGACAGATGAGGCTCTTACAAAACCTGATATTGAGAAAATGAATAGAAAAGTACCGGTAAACACCCTCACGAGCCTATTTCTCTGTCCTTATTGGCAGAGCAGCTCAGCCCAAAATCACAACGTTTTCCTGAAAATTCTAATCGCATATTTTCCGCAAGTGTAGAATCTCCCTTTTCCCTTCATCTTCTTCCTGGCAGGCCCAGGGGGGGAGAGAGAGAGAGAGGGAGCGAGGGAGGGAGGGAGAGAGGGAGGGAGAGAGGGAGGGAGCGAGGGAGGGAGGGAGGGAGGGAGAGAGCGAGGGAGGGAGGGAGGGAGGGAGGGAGAGAGTGAGGGAGGGAGGGAGGGAGGCAGGAAGAAGAGGGGAGAAAAAGGAGGACAGCCACGTGCCTGGGTGTGTGTGTGTGTGTGTGTGTGTGTGTGTTCATGCCAACATGGCATGTACACACACACACACACACACACACACACACACACACACACACACCCACACACACACACACACACACACACACACACACACACACCCCCCCACACACACACACACACACACACACACTGCAGCAGCAGCGGCAATAGCAGTAGCAACAGCATTCCCTTCAGCGGTTTGCTGTGAGAAATAAAGACGTCTCCAGCTGCCAGAAGCAGTTATTAGCTGTTACCATGACAACCTAGCATCTTTCGTGTTCCTGTCGCCTTGGCGATGGAATCGCTGGTGTTCTTTTTCGTGTCAACAGAGACAGAAATAGATGTGAACGGGAATCTGTTTGTCAAATCAGCCTACCTACCTATACACTCTCTTCACATGCACACAGACGCCCTCGTGCCCAAGTAGGCTATGTACCGAATGATGTAACACTCAGTGCATCCCCCCCATGTGCTTATGGGCCCACATGCTGTAAAGTAAATAAACACATACACACTAGAGGCTGACACTTTGGGGGGGGGGGTCCTGTGGGTCACGGGGATTCCCGTGGGATGGGAGGAGTCATTTCTCTATTCATCACGTGATCGGGGAAGGAACAGGAAAGAAGTCAACGAGAGCGAACGCAAACGGGAATCACGACGACCGTATTAAGGCAACGTTTCCCTCTGCCATATTGTCACAGGTAAACTGTCCCTACACGTACTGACCTAATGGTGTGAATTAAAACTGGAGTAGAACACAAAGTCATCCAAAAAGGATGGGGAGAACATGAAAATCATTGCATCAAAATCATTGCATCAAAATCATTGCATCAAAAATCATTGCATCAAAAATCATTGCATCAAAATCATTGCATCAAAATCATTGCATCAAAAATCATTGCATCAAAATCATTGCATCAAAAATCATTGCATCAAAAATCATTGCATCAAAATCATTGCATCAAAATCATTGCATCAAAAATCATTGCATCAAAAATCATTGCATCAAAAATCATTGCATCAAAATCATTGCATCAAAGTCATTGCATCAAAATCATTGCATCAAAATCATTGCATCAAAAATCATTGCATCAAAATCATTGCATCAAAATCATTGCATCAAAATCATTGCATTGCCTAAAGACTAAAAAGCCAGTGCGGTGCCACCCTCTAATACACGCACACACTTGAAGGGGCTCGTGCACATCGTGTCGAGAAGGACGTACCTGCTTGTTCTTGTTCTCCAAGCTGATTTCGTATTCGCTGGGCCCCTCTCTCTTGGTCCCGCCCCCTGTTCCCTCGACTTCCTGTCCACCCGAGGACGTTCCGTCTTCCAGGCTCAGCATCATCTGCCCGCTGCCACGGAGATAAGGACAGAAAGATCTATCAGTCCTCCTCCTGACCTTCAACCATCTACAATGACTGTGGCCGGGTCATGGAGCGGTGTGTGCAGTGTGGAGAGTCATCAGGAGAGCACAGGCAGCAGGTAGCGAGCACAGAGTGTAGCGGTGGTGGCAACAGTGGAAAACTTCTTTGGCATCCCACCACTGCTAAACGGGCATGGAGTAAACACATGTGCCGTCTTGATAACATGCTCGGCTCAGCAGAAAGGTATGAGCAACTTCTACAGGTTTCATAAACACACATTTAGCGGGACACTTTTGTTTGTGCATGCGTATGTAGGGTGTGTGTTCATTCCTCCTAGAACTGCTGACGATGCTATAAAGCCATGCAAAACAAAGCACAAGAGAAGAAAATGTTCATGCTTAAATAATGAGCGCATTGCTGAAGTCTTCTTTGTTTTCTTTGCTGTGGGAAAAACAACTATTTTGCGTCGGCAACCAATTAAGTGAAGGAGAGCCAGAGGAGGTGGTCGTATATCTTTAAATGAGATAAATCGCCGTTGTGCAAGTCTGCATGTTTGAGAGAAAGTTAGAGAGAGACAGAGTGTTGGTGTGTGCCCGCTGGAGGCTGTCTCCATCAAAAAGTCTATTAAAACCCTGCCATGGCCCGGTGCTGCATCGGAATACACGATGAGTGCATTAGAATACATTAGAGGATTTAAAAGCAAGGCTTCCGCTATTAATGCATATGACAGCAAAGCCTCTGCAATGATATGGGCGCTATACACTCTCTCTCTGTAGCACACACACACACACACGCACACACACACACACACACACACACTACATACACACACAACAGGCAGACAGACACGCACACAAACAAACACACCAAGCACATACATTGTCGGCATGTGTGATTTTATAGCGGAACAGAAATGAACATCTGTCAACTCGCATCTCTCAAGGTCCCACAGAGACCTATAGCCAGAGGAGAAACACACACACACACACACACACACACACACACACACACACACGCACACACACAACACACACACACACACACACACACACACAGGCTAAGTGGAGGAGAGGAAAGGCACGGCAGGTTAGCAGATAGGCGGATCTCTCATGACATCTCGAGGGAAGTGTGTGTGTGCTGTGAGGGAAGTGTGTGTGTGTGTGGTGTGTGTGTGTGTGTGTGTGTGTGTGTGTGTGTGTGTGTGTGTGTGTGCTGTGCTCAAATGGATTCAGCAGTAGATGACACAGTTAGTCTGCAGAGGTGCTGCTGCATGTGATGTAACACACAAGGTTTGTCAGCTGCAGGTCAGCAGGTTTCTCCACCAGGCAGACACAACTTGCTGTGGCAATATGGATAAGCTACAGCATTTCTAAGTGCCTTTACATTGGCTGCTGTGTCATTAACAGCAGCCAATCAGGACTAGAGGTTCACTAAACAGATGATCAGGAGAAAGTGCAGTTGATTGGGAAGGACTATACTGATATTTAAACAGTGGAGAGAGAGAGGATAGAACAAACAAATGATACAAAGTCACAGATATAATAGAATGAATGGAGATGTTTGGGGAGTTCTAGAATAAACCCAAGATACAGATGATAGGGGAGACACAAGTTGTTACAAGTGACGGATGGATAATATTCAGAAGAAAAGAAAAAGTAACTATAGAGTATCTTGTGATGGGATGGTAAAAGGAATGTGGGATAGGGGGGTAAGTGTGTGTAGGGGGGGGGG
>NC_139636.1:28430953-28435953 GCF_964638095.1 Poromitra crassiceps
GGGCGCTGCCCTCGCGGGCAGCACCAAGAGTCCCTTCCTTACAGCACCCCCTACCTAAAAGTACTTCAAGCGCCACTGGGGAAGGGCGATTCTGAGCCTGCACTGCAGTGGTGGAATTAGCTGCGATATAATTTTTATTATTATTATTTTATTATTTTCTTTGGGGGTGGGGGGGCACCAGCAAAGATCTTGCCTAGGGCACCAACTTGGTCAGGCACGCCACTGATCCAGGCGCTCAGCAGAACACTCTGATCGACGCAAGCAGGTGCTACAAAGTTTCCTATCAAATTGGACCGATTTTTTGGGGTTAAGCGTTGATCATTTACTAATGGGTTGTGTCCAGCAGCAGATTCAAACCTCAAGTGCTGAACACCCCCAACGCCCCCCCCCCCCCCCCCCCCCCCCCCCCCCCACGCACACACACAAGACATTCCAGACGCCCCCCCCCCCAGCCGTCTCCCTCAGCCCTCTTCTTGCCTCCCTCCCCAACGACCAACCGGCCTGCAACGGCAGGCCTGACTGTGTCGTGGGCTGGGGCGGCAGCCTGGGCGCTGCGCACGCGGCGACCTTCAGCAGCAGTAGCAACGACCTATTATAACCCATGCATATTCCAACAAATGATATGTATTGTACAATATTTGCAAGTGTGCCTGGTTACTGAACAAATCAGTAATACTGTGTGTTATCCTAATCTGAATGTATTTCTAAAAAACACTACTTTGTAAACCAATTTGCCCTCACGGGACATGAATAAAATTGAACTTGAACTTGAACTTGAACTACCGGTACCACAACAGGCTTTACTTTTTGAGTGTTTAAGGGCCAGCAAGGCCCCAGAGCACTGAAATTCGCCACAGTGGATCGCATGGGCATTCTGATCATGGGCACCGAATTCGAGCCCTCTGCGGCTTCGGGCGGCCAGTTCCTCTCAAAATGGATTGGTGTTTTCAAGCAAAAACGACAATTTTTTTCTCCTAAACTGCCCCAGAAGGGCCCAGAGCGCCCAATTTCGGCACAGTGGATCGCATGGGCATTCTGATCATGCGCACCGAATTTGAGCCCTCTGCGGCTTCGGGGGGCCAGTTCCTCTCAAAATGGATTGGTGTTTTCAAGCAAAAACGACCATTTTTTTCTCCTAAACTGCCCCAGAAGGTACCAGAGCACTGACATTCGGCACAGTGGATCGCATGGGCATTCTGATCCAGAGCACTGACATTCGGCACAGTGGATCGCATGGGCATTCTGATCATGGGCACTGAATTTGAGCCCTCTGCGGCTTTGGGGTGCCAGTTCCTCTCAAAATGGATTGGTGTTTTCAAGCAAAAACGACAATTGTTTTCTCCTAAACTGCCCCAGAAGGGCTGAGAGAGCCCAATTTCGGCACAGTTTACCCAATTTACACCATATGGGCATATGGCTGTATGGGACATAGAAATGTCAAATATCCAACCATAACCTTTATACTGTACCATTATAGCATCATACATTTTCTGATGTGTTACACTAGAAGGTTTCCAAATAAATAGTTTTCCTAATCCCCCCCAAAATCCAACAAAACTATGAACTGGACTAATTGACCCCATATAGTTTATTCCTATGACACAAGCGCTGTTGGGGCTGAAGATGGGCAGTCTGATGACAATGGCAGCTATTTTTCAAGCAGTTTTCAGCACCACAAATATGGTTAGACACCAGTTAGAGTTGGATTAGTTTTATTCCAATGTAGGGAAGCAAAAAAACTTTAGGGTTGTGCTACAACCCAGGTTTTACGAGTGAGAACGAGAGCTCTCACTAGTGCCTACAACGCTGCGTACGCAGCCCTATGGAAGACTGTCATTTTGCTCCAAAATTACTTTTCATTAAAACCGACCACCCACCCGTAGGTGGCGTGGTGCCCCCCTGGGGCTGACACGGATCCACGTGACTACGTCACGTCCTGTCAGCCCAGGGATAACCACTCTACATTTCTTCCAGCCAGCTGAGATCCGACGCACCCCGTGACGCATCGACGCAGCAAGGCTGGGTAGTGAGAGCTCTCGTTCTCACTCGTAAAACCTGGGTTGTAGCACAACGTTTTACTTCGTTTCGAACTCAAGCTCTCACTAGTGCCTTAATTCAACCGACCTTGCTGCCGGGAGCACCCCACAGGGCGACCCGAAAGGCACCGGTGAGCCACGGCCGTATGGCAACGTTCATGCCTGACCGTCTGACATATTAGAGTGGCAACGATACTACTTTCTTGCCAGCACCGCGTGCGCGAATTGCGAACCAGACACGTCGAGACTGTAGTACCGAACAAAAGTGTGATGAGAGGACCATGAGGCCACGGCACACATGTCCTCCCCTGAACACCGCGCAACAACGCAGAGGATGTCGCAACACCCCGCGTAGAATGCGCCTTGATACCCTCCGGGGGTATATTACCCACGGCAGAGTATGCCAAAGCGATCGCCTCCACTATCCAGTGTGATAAGCGATCCTTGGAAAGGAGGCCACCCTGGGCCTTCTGCCAAAGCAGACCAACAACTGGTTTGGAGTGCGTAATGAACGCGTCCTGGCCACATAGGCCGAGAGCGCCCTTACTGGGCACAGCATGTGCAAGCGTCACTCCTCACCCGAACTGAACGGCGGGGACAGAATGCTGATAAGTCTATGACCATAGACCTAAAGCTGACATTAATATTCTTAGGTTGGTAAGCCGGGTTAGGTCGCAACGTAACCCTGCGCCCATCATTCCCAAAACCATACAGGCCTGCTGCACCGAGAGGGCAATCAGGTCACCAACTCTCTTTCCTGACGACAAGGCCAGCAGCAGCGCGGTCTTTAAGACAGAACCCTTAAATCGGCGGAGTCCAAGGGCTCAAACGGATGACCCGTTAGCCCGTCCAGCACCGTAACCAGGTCCGATTTGGGAAAAAACGCACCGCGACGGCGGGCACAGTTTACGCGCCCCCTTCATGAAGCGTGAGACCAAAGGGTACGCCCCCATGGGGCTCCCTTCAATTCCCATGTGGCAAGCAGAAATCGCGGCTACGTACACCTTAAGCGACTGCGGGGACTGACCCGCGTCAAGCAGGCTCTGAAGGAAACAGAGAACTGGTCGCACACTGCAGTTCACTGGATCCACGCCCCTACTTGCTGCATAGTGCATACCACATTATCAGGCAAGCTCTGGGCTAGCAACTGGTCCTGTTCAGGAGCCAGATTGCTAGCTTCCACCTGCCTGGGAGGGGTGGAACACCTCCCCCTCCGCCTGGGATAGGAGA
The DNA here is from genome assembly GCF_964638095.1 of Poromitra crassiceps. NCBI lineage: Eukaryota > Metazoa > Chordata > Actinopteri > Beryciformes > Melamphaidae > Poromitra > Poromitra crassiceps. Next base: position 28,434,220 of record NC_139636.1, read on the forward strand.
TCGGCCCGTACCAGCAACGCCCAGGGCGGATCTTGCGCCAGGGAGACCAGGTCCGCAAACCATGTCTGCCTGGGCCAAAACGGACTAAAACGAGCCGGAGGCGCTGTTCCCTCACCCTGTCCAACACCTGACAGATCAGGGGGGTCGGGGGAAACGCATAGAGCCCCTCCCTCGGCCACGCTTGCGCTTTCAGCGCGTCATGACCTAACGGGGGCTGTCCTCCTGGATCGAGCACCACAGTGGGCAGTGTGTCGCGCGCCGCGATGCAAGAGATCGACGCGGGCGCGACCAAACCTGGCCCAAACCTGTTCCATCACCCGAGGGTGGAGGCACCACTCCGTATAACGGGGATTGCCTCGAGACAGCAGGTCGGGTCGTAACTCAGCCGTCCCAGCAGATAGACCGCTGACACTGAAAGGAGACGGGGATACACCCACAGGTGAATCCCCGCTATGGTTCAGCGCCCCCGACCGCACACCGCCCTGTTTGTTCAGGTGGGCGATCGCTGCCATATTGTCCGAGGGAATCAGAACATGGTGCCCATGTGTGAGCCGCTGGAAGTGTTACCTCCGCAGGCTGGGGGGACTGCGGAGACAACGTTCTCTTTCGAGTCTGGCCGCACGCGGACTTGTCTGGCAGTGCGGTCCCCAGGAGAGCTCCCAACCAACAATGGGCCCTCGGTACCATTGATGGTGGGCTGTCCTAGGAGCCTCTAGCCGAGGCCAGGCCGTAGCCATGGACCAAGGCGAGCCTTGATGATGGGTATGAGACCCTGGGAGAGCTCCCGACCGAACTCGGGCCTTGGGCACCGAGGACGGTGGGTCTAAAGCTACAAGCCGCAGGCTGGAACTGAGCCCAGCCTTGGTGAGCCAACCGGAGGGCTTGAACTGAGCGCTGCCAACCGAGGCCAGGCCGTGGCCATGGACCAAGGTGCGCTGTGCCCCCTGCCAGGCTCCCTGCGCTTGCAGGGGGCGCTCAGACAAGGGAGTGCGACCCATGGAGAGCTCCCAACCACCCCGGGCCTTGGGCACCAAGGGCGGTGGGCTTGTCCTTAGAGCTACAAGCCAAAGGCTGGCACTGAGCCCAGACCTTGGCGAGCTGTAACCCCTGCTGGACGCGTAGTGCCAGCAAGGGGCGGTACGGAGCTACAAAAGAAAGAAAAGTTACATTTCGTTGCAACAAAATAAGTCAACTACAGTATGCAACACAATCTATGGCAACTACAACTTTTGAAGGAATAACGTAGGAACACAACCTATGACACTACAACCATTAAAGGAATAAAGTAGTTTTTTTTTCACAAATGAAGGCTCTGTATGTTCAGTTTTTTTGCTTCCCTACATTGGAATAAAACAAATCCAACTCTAACTGGTGTCTAACCATATTTGTGGTGCTGAAAACTGCTTGAAAAATAGCTGCCATTGTCATCAGACTGCCCATCTTCAGCCCCAACAGCGCTTGTGTCATAGGAATAAACTATATGGGGTCAATTAGTCCAGTTCATAGTTTTGTTGGATTTTGGGGGGGATTAGGAAAACTATTTATTTGGAAACCTTCTAGTGTAACACATCAGAAAATGTATGATGCTATAATGGTACAGTATAAAGGTTATGGTTGGATATTTGACATTTCTATGTCCCATACAGCCATATGCCCATATGGTGTAAATTGGGTAAACTGTGCCGAAATTGGGCTCTCTCAGCCCTTCTGGGGCAGTTTAGGAGAAAACAATTG
>NC_139636.1:28443453-28475953 GCF_964638095.1 Poromitra crassiceps
CGAAAATCTGTCTTGAGAGATTAATAAATAAACAAGCAGCACTAGTTCGTGAGATCGTATTGTGCTCCGCATGATTTCCGATAACACGTGAACGCAGCATTTACCTTGAAGGTGGTCACGTGCCAGGGGAAGGCGGAAGTAGTAGCTGTTTGTTTTGTAAGAAGAAGCTAGGTCGCTGCTTCTGTCTGACAGCTTCCCCCAAATAGACTGCAACCGCCAACATTAGATATTTCCCATGGTCAGGTAAGACGTTTATTACAGAACAAATGCGTTAGCAATATCTTGTGTGATTCGCCGGCGTTGGTTGTCCCGAAAGTGCAATCAAGGCTTACGACGGACCCTTCTTTAGCATCATGGATGCTAAGATTGATTGGGAAAGCGAAATGATTTGACTAAGTAATGTTATTTGTGTCCTTAGTTAAACGTTTAAAGTATACGCACCAAATTCCACGAGGAATAACACTTGTGTACTAATTTAGCTCGCTGTTCCTATGTTCCAGCATTGTCATGTGACGTGAGTCAGATGAGCTCGATAAATGTGTGTGTGTGTGTGTGTGTGTGTGTGTGTGTGTGTGTGTGTGTGTGTGTGTGTGTGTGTGTAGGGGGGGGGGGGGGGGGGGGGGGGGGGGGGGGGGGGGGGGGGTGGCGGTGACACACACACACACTTTTCTATTTTGACTATAAATGGCATTATCAAGATATTGGTGGCTTTGGTCTAACTAGTACATTGAAACTGTAAAAGCATTGGAATAGCCAGCCACACATGGACAGTTTCACTCTCATTTCAGGCAGATCAAACCTTATGGAGCCTTTGTGTTGGTGAACACTTTCAGCAGCTTGCACTGTTCCCTGTTCGTTCACTGTTCCCTCCTCCCCCAGGATGACGCAGAAGCACTGCCTGGAGGGCCAGGTGTACTCAGTGCCCCTCATCCAGCCAGACCTGAGGAGAGAGGAGGCTATTCACCAGATAGCAGATGCACTACTCTACTTAGAGACGATCTCTACAGACATATTTAGCAGGCAAGTCCAACACACACACACACACACACACACACACACACACACACACACACACACACACACACACACACACACACACAGGATACACACTAGGGATGCACAATATGTCAGCAATCATATATCGGTATCAGCCAATGTTAGTAATTTTTTAATATATCAGTATTGGTCCGTGTTTACAAACTTTACATGTGTTTTTTTAGTATGTTGTTGTTTTTATCCAGATGATATCGACATCTGTAAATTATTAGTTACTAGCCATAAATAGCAATGTTATGTTAATATTGGTTATCAGCCATAAACAGTCATGTTAATATGTTAATTAATATAATGTTAGTTATCGTATCGGCCAAAATTGTCATATCGATGCATCCTTATTAATACACACCAACTAGTAGGAACCATTTTGTATTAAACTACAATAAAAAAGCGACATGTTCAGAGCAATATGAACCACGAGTGCCATGGTTTATACATGAGATGCTTCTTACTGTGACTACAGGGAAGATTGAAAATCAATTTCATACTCATGTGAGCTAACGCACTGTGAGCAGCGTTCACCTTCCTGCATATGCTCCGAGTCAGACATATATTTTCCTGAGCGTGGATGAGTGTGTTAACGTGTGCTGCCTGTCTCCAGAGTGTCTGAGAGCGTGGAGCAGAACCGCCGGCAGCTGCAGACCGTCACTGACCGGATCAGACTGGCCCAGGCCCGCATTGACAAGATCAAAGGCAGCAAGAAGGCCACCAAGGTAACACAGCACCTCAACTTTTGAAGGCAGCTTCACATGTTGCAACCATGATATACAGCAATACGTGTGTGTGTGTGTGTGTGTGTGTGTGTGTGTGTGTGTGTGTGTGTGTCTGTGCGTGCGCGCGTGTGTGTAGGTATTCTCCAGTGCTAAGTACCCAGCCCCAGATCGACTTCGGGACTACTCGTCTATCTTCAGAGGGGCCACAGACCCTTCCTCACACACTCGCCCCCGCTACAGAATACAGAACAAACTCCGGCCCCTCGATGACAAGGCCTTGCAGGTGAGATAAATGCATTCACACTAAAGTGGGCGATTCCGCTGGGCTCTTTGATAGTGCAATTCTTTGCAATTATGCAAACATTAAAAAAAAAAGTAGAAGAGGAGCACTTTAGCAGCCAATGTTGAAATGCTTTTTAGGCTCTTAAGTGCTAAGTGTTGTAGAACAATGCTTATGAAGCTCGAGATGCATGCAATAGAGCTCTGAATAATAGAAATTAGAAGGCAAATGTGTGATCGCATGTTGGTCAAGGCAGTCTGCTCACAACCTAATGGTGTTAAGTAGTGTCCTCTAGAGAGAGAGTGGCGTCAGTGGAGGACCAAAATGCGAGACTCATTAGCCAATGAACAGCCAGGAATGGGTCTCGCGCTACTTTTGCATGCTAAAATAAAGCTGATAATGTACAATTTGATTAAAGAAAAAAAAACTTTTAAAGTACAACACAAACTGTCCATTTTGCGGCAACTCGACAGTGCTGCTTAATCCAGGACCTTACTTCCTGGAACTCTTGAGAGTAAAAAACTGGTCCATTGGAGTGAATGGAGATGTCGCAACTCTTCTTACACGGCTCTGGTGTTAAGCCCTCTTTGTGGTCGTTAAGGGCGCCTGTTCGGAGGGAGGGGAACTGGTTGGAATAGCGTGAACCTCCCACGTGCTATGTCCTACCGGTGAAGCTTCCTCTGTCAGGTGAAAAGAAGCGGCTGGCTAACTGCCCATGTCTCGGAGGAAGCATGGAGCCAGTTTCGGCTCTCCCCAGATCGGCAGAGGGTGGAGTAGCAACCAGGATAAATAAATTAAATTAGCACTAATGGGGGATAAAAATCGGGGGGGGGGAGGCCTCTTTGTACAGCTGCTGACTGTTAGAAGTGCTGCTGCTGCAGAACACAGATAAATAGAGGGATGGTTAGTTTGTACTTATCACTCTTTTATCACCTTCTACCAAATTTCATGTTAGGGGTTAACTTATGTTGTTACTACTTTTGGTACCTGCAAAGTGCTGGTCTTATTTCATACTATATGTAATTTAATTTAATGTAATTTATTTTGCAAGCGTACATTTATTATTATTATTATTATTATTATTATTATTATTATTATTATTATTATTATTATTATTATTATTATTATTATTATCATCATTATTATTTAGATAAGCAGGTGTTCAGTTATGATTACCGTAGTAACAAGTCCTTTCATTTTTGCCTGTTATGATCCAGCTATAGCTCAAATAGCGCAGATATTATTTCATACATGTTGGCATTGGCACCAAGTTAATCAAATGCTACATTGCCCATAATGCCAATTTTCTGGCTTTTGCACAGCACATTGAGTGGGTCAGAGAGCAGGTTATTTCACAGGTCAGAAGATGTGTCGCAGCAGAGCAGAGGGATCAATCCTCCTTTTTACCAGCTTGCCATTTTTTACCCCAAATATGATGCTTGCTGGATGGACACTGGCAGTATCCCATTACATGCACTCTGAGCAAACACAACTGTAATGTCTTCTGAAGTCGCTATTGATCTTAAAGCATATTATTTTCATCATTGCAGTGCCTTATATGACAGATGACATGCTTGTTGATCTTAAAGCATGATGTCATCATTGCAGTGCCTTATATGACAGATGACGCGCTTGTTGCTCTTAAAGCATATGATGTCATCATTGCAGTGCCTTATATGACAGATGATGCGCTCGTCTTGAGTTGCAAAGCAGCGGCAGCATCGATGTGGCCGTGTGACTAGGACTAGTCACTAATGGTCAAAATGTCACGGCTAAACATTGCATTTCCTTTAAGTTCTTCACAATAAAAAGCCTTCCCCTAGTTTGTCAGTGTGTGTCTGTCACTGGGTCTTAGTGAGAGGAATAGGCTGTAAAGGTGTGTTTGTTTCTTTTCAGAGAGCACCTTTGAATGTGTGCGTGCACGCCTCAGCTCAGTAGCAAGTTCTTGCATTATTGATTTTGAACACCACAGGCTTCCCTTCAACCAGCATATTTTCTGCTGTGTGTGCTCAGGCGTGTGCGTGCATGCGTGTGTGTGTGTGTGTGTGTGGCGTGCGTGCGTGCGCGCGCATATACGTGTGATAGAAAAATGAAAACACTGCTGGCAATTTTCTCTGGTGCAGGAATACATTATTCAAGAAACGCTGTCCCTAACCATAATTGGGTATTGCAGTGCGTGTGCATGCGCGTGGCCTTTATGATTTGCATGATTCAAAGTTTTAGGTGACACGAGCGACGTCTTCATCTCCTTCATATCTGTCTGTCTGTCTGTCTTCCAGGAGAAGCTGCTGTATTTCCCAGTGTGTGTGAGCAATAAGAAGAGATCTGAGGACGAGACGGAGGAGGGTCTGGGCGGTCTGCCCCGCAACATCTCCTCTGTCAGCTCCCTGCTACTCTTTAATACCACGGAGAACCTGTGAGTCCACGCACACGCACGCGCGCACACACACACACACACACACACACACACACGCACGCACGTGCGCACAGCTCACACACACACACACACACACACACACGCACGCACGTGCGCACAGCTCACACACACACACACACACACACACACATTATTAGCACTAAGGCTTCATTTCAGTGTCCTTGGTTCCTTATGGTTTGTGTGTCTGCAGGTATAAGAAGTATGTGTTCCTGGATCCTCTGGCGGGAGCAGTGACGAAAACACACAATGCTCTCGAGACGGAGAAACAGGCGAAGCCGTTTGACGCTCCACTATCCATTACGAAGAGAGAGCAACTGGAGAGACAGGTACCTCAAAACACCCTCTCTCGCCTCAAAAACCGTTCTCGATATCAATAGAAGTTCCTATTGTTATCGCTGTATCGTTTTTTATACAATCGGAATTGGCGACGATACATTCTGGTTTAGTGATCAATCAATATTTTTCGTAACCCTCGCCACCCCTCCAACAGACAGCGGAGAGCTATTTCTATGTCCCAGACCTGGGCCAGGTGCCTGAGATAGATGTGCCGTCCTACCTGCCTGACCTGCCGGGCATCGCAGACGACCTGTCCTACAGCGCTGACCTGGGACCCGGCTTCGCCCCCTCAGGACCCACACACAACATCCCCGAGCTGCCCTCCTTCTCCGAGGTCTTAGAGGAGAGCAACGGGCCTGGTACGCACACACACACACACACACACACACACGCACACACACACACACACACACACACACACACACACACACACCTCTGTCACCGTCTTATTGTTTGTGTGTTTCTTGATGCACAGATTTCCTCTCCGTTTGTTTCAGGATCTCATTTCCAACCGGCAGCTCCACCTCCTCCCCCGCCCCCCCCCTCCTCCTCCCCCTCCTGAGCCTCCCCTCGCTCCCACTACCCCTCTAGGAGCTCCCCCTCCTCCTCCGCCTCCCCCCCCTCCCCCTGCAGACAGCCCCGCAGACGTCTCTCGAGTGGCAAGTTCAGGTACGTGTCGTCACAGCGTTTTTCCTGGCTCAGAATGGGCTTTTGGGGGGGGGGGGTGGCTGTGTATGACCGTAGTATTCATGAAATTCTCTAAAATGATACAGCTTTATTTTGAGGTAGTGTGTAGTCAGGGTTATCCTAAATACAGCAAATGTAGCTTGAAAGGGTAAAGACGCCTTTACCCTTTCAAGGTACATTTGTTGTATTTAGGATAACCAGAATTCAGAATCAAATTGTATATCATTATCAGCTTTATTTTATGCATTGGCTGTCATGGAGATGCCGGTGGCCCTATGCATGGTGCTAAAGTAGAAGATATTACGGCATGGACTGCATTTATTGAAGCCATGCGTGGGGACCATGGTAGGTTGCATTTATCTCTTCTTTCCTTTGTGGGAGGGACTGCTCGCTTGTTAATTCTGCCTACGTGAGTCAGAATCAGAATCAGAATCAGAATCTGGTCACGTGATGATCAAGCATTTTGGACTTGGACTCGTTGGTGCCAACTCTCTCTCTTCAATCACTCTGTGAGAAGAACCTAATTGACCTTGTTGGGTGAAAAAGCCCAGAGGAACATCAACACACCGTCTCCCTCCTCCCCTCTCTCCGCAGGCCCCGTGTCCGGCGCTCCCAGCCAGGTGGTCGAGCCGACGGGCGGCGGCCGCGCCAACCTCCTGGAGTCCATCCGCAACGCCGGAGGCATCGGCAAAGCCAAGTTACGCGACGTTAAGGAGCGCAAGATGGAGAAGAAGAAACAGAAAGAGCAAGATCAAGGTGACGAGAACGTTTGAGCGAGGAGGATGTGGCTCTGCTCATGTTTTATTAACTGGCCACAGCGTGCAGCTTTTAACACTGATGAAAGAAACATGCAATCAATGTGGAGCGTGACCGCTCCTTGGTTTGCATTCGCCCGTGTCAGTGTAGCTTTTGTGTACACGTACACACACACGCACACACACACACACACACACACACACACACACACACACACACACACACACACACACGTACACACACACACACACACACACACACACACACACACACACACACAGGCCAGCGCTCTAGTTCAGCCCATGGCTCTGTGACCTTTGTTTCATAAATGTCACCTTCATTGAAAGGCGGACTTGGCTACAGTCTGTTATTAAAGGCTCTGACCTTCTACCGACAGTGTCTCCTCCTCATGATTTCCAGTTAAGGTCACACAGCCGAACATTGAACTTTTGGTAAGAGCTGCTATCAGGGATGCAAACTAGTCACCTTTAGGTGACAGTGTCACCGTTTTCATCCCAAAACAGGGCATTTACTGTAAGTGAAGGTTCTTTGAGTAGTTTCTGAGTTTGCCGTGGTATCCGTCACCGCTTTTCACTCTCCATAAGTGTACATTAGGGGTGTCACGATATTTCGTCGCACGATATATCGCGATATCCAAACGTCACGATATGCGTATCGTCAGAAAAAATGATATCGTAAAAAAAATAAAAAAAATTTTTTTGCGCCTGAATAATAATAGTAATAATAGAACAAATTTAGCAGAATCAACACGCATGAGTGAGGGGGTAGACTACTACTGGCATGGCAAAACAGCTCAAGGGGTACATAAGATTACATAAGTTTAGGGACCATTGAGCATGAGTTATTTAAGAAATAGATTGTATACTTTATTTTTCTTTCACCATGCAACAAACATTTAGTTTGTGACAGTGTGACACATTCTATTGCAAGAGAAGCATTATCTTCCATGTTGTTTTATAGTTATTATAATAACAATTTCCAAAAACAGCATTTGTTTTGTATTTTGTGTATTTCAAATGAAAGACTATTTTTCCAGTATTTTCCCAGGGCTCCCTTGAAAAGAGGTTTCGATTTCAACGGGACTCACATGGTTAAATAAATGATAAATAAATACATAAAAATTATTTACTTTTGTTAAAAAGAATATTGTTAAAATATCGTATCGTATCGTTATCGTGAACCCAATATCGTGTATCGTATCGTATTGTGAAATTAGTGTATCGTGACACCCCTAGTGTACATCTCTCTGTGCTATTAGACTGTACATCCGGGCTGCTTCTACTAACTAACTATAATACCGGCCTTGTTGTGTCATTGTAATGACAAACTCGGCTTCAATGCATACGATGGGTATCTGGAATTTGAGAAATGGATCCTCTGCCCCGATTGAAAAGTACAAATTGTTTGCTGCATGTTTTATACTTTCTCTCTCTCTCTTTCAGCGGTGGCAGCGGCCTCCAGTGGAGGAGACTTTATGTTTGATCTCTTTAATAAACTGGCCATGCGCAGGAAAGGTGAGAAAGGGCAAAGTTACAGTAAGAATACTGATGCCGCTGATTGGCTGGCTTTGCATACATATTTGCCGTCTGCTCTCTCTCTCTCCAGGCATCTCTGGAAAGGGTCCAGCAGGTGGAGAGCCGGGTGACGCTCCTGCTGGCACCGGTGGCGCATTTGCCCGTATGTCAGATGTCATCCCACCACTCCCCGCCCCGGGGCCCACGGCAGAGGACGAGGACGACTGGGAGGCGTGACGCGATGGAAGCCGTCCAGCCAATCGCAAACGAATGAACGCTAAGCACTGATAACTCTAAAGAGCTTTTGAGGCTGCTGCTGCCACACGGATCCATTTCTGTGTTCCAAGGGACTTCATGTCCTCGGATCGCTCAAGTATACTTCATCATAACACTGCTTCCTAAAAAGGACATCGCTCTTTTGCTCTAACAGAGGCTTCATCAGTGCAAATGGGCACTGCTCGGCCTAATGATGTCTCAAGCTGATTGCCCGCCTCCTATGTGCAATCTGAAAATATAAAATGCAGTGATCAGTGTCCATCTTTATGTGGAACTCATCTCTTGTATATGAGAGCAGTGGTCTTGTCTCAGCACATGACCAAAACATGACTCAAACAAAAATGATTAACAATTTATTGAGAGCATATTCATTGTAATACAAAGGTCTTATTTTTTCATCAGATTAATCAAGTGAATAACATTTTAGATCCACCGTAATACTCTGAAAGAAACCATTTGCCTAATGTTTCCATAAAATAAATTGGTTTTAAATAAATATTTGCATTATTATGTACTATCCAATATTGAATGTTATTAATATTAAAATGTCTTCAAGGATAAATCAGTCAAATGAATGCCTATTCAAGTACTGTGTCTGTATTCTGTGTAGTGTCTTCTCCAGTCAATAATTTAAAGCACACACTTTTTTTCTCCAACATCTAGAAAACAGAATTTGAATAATCAAAGATTGCAGGAATTGATTCAAATGAGCCTGCCTTAACCTCGTGAATAGCTCTTTGTCTGCAGTGTGGCCTCCAAAGCCATGTGTCTGGTTAAATCCCAAACATCTGAACCATGGATGGAACCAGGACAACACAAATTAACCAAACATCTGAACCATGGATGGAACCAGGACAACACAAACTAGAGGGCACTGGGTAGAGAGAATGCTGTACCTCCACAACCTTTGTACAATGACTTGTGGTGTTGCGTGGATCGGTTTGGCAGTTAGGTGCATTTTTGTGATTGGCCATGCGCCCTTTTGGCCAGTAGGCATGGGAAGTTCATCAGTTCTAAATTGGCTAAGATTACCCTTTTCCATTCATAATATTTTGAGATATCCTGCGGAGAGACAGGCAAATGGGCGAAAACAATGACCTTCTGGCCCTCTCTGTCGGTGGAGGTAGAAAACAGGGGCATGTTCGATCACAAACTGGTGCACACCGTGTTGCAACAGTTTCAGGGTTGAACGTCACGTTTTCCTTGAAACGGTGTGCAACGGTGCTTTGAAGTACGTTGTCTCTGGCTTGGTCGGTCTGTCACAGGTGTTACCCAATCAGCAGCGAGGTGTATATAAACCCCGTCATTTAGAGTGGTACACGGTGCATTTACCGCTGTGCAACCCCGCCATTCAGTGCACAGTGGATCCAACAGATCGGTGCAAAACTTGCATAACACAACGGTGTTCAACGCACCACTGTTTCCGTTGAAATAAATGTGTTGCTACCTGTTGTTGGGGCTGAACTCGGCCCAGGGGATAATGAAGGAGAACTGGATCTTCCATTAGAAATGAACAGAAGCTGAAATGTTGAAAAAATAACTTGTGAAATCCTGAAGAAGAAGGGGGGCAAGCCTCCCTGGTTGGCTGCTGAACTTCAGACCACCCGAAGGTGTGACGGCCACCTCCTTGGTAAACTCAGGATCTCATCCAGAAGATTCAAGGCTGTAAATATTGAAAAACACCATATCTAAACATGACAAACATACAATCTTGAGATAGTTAACTTATATTACAACAGCACTCAACATGCTCCCAAATCATTCTCCAGTAATTCCTTTTTAATCGGAACAGGGTTACTGCTCTTGGGTGGCACTGAGGGAGTATTGTTCCACTGGGTTTTCACAAAGTTTCTCCTGACCCAGGCTGCCTTTGTCTTGTCTTGAACTTGGAGAACGTCAGCCGATCCTCTTCGGAGTCAAACTATGGCTGCAGCTGCTTCCGTTTCTTATCCATGAAGAACTGAGAGGAAGATATGGACATGTTTCATAAGTCATATGCATTTTTCTCAGATATAGTGATTTGTGTGTGTGTGTGTACGTGCAGTACTGTACATAATATACATAAGTGCACTCGCGCGCCTCACCTTCCGCAAGGCAGCAAAAGCAGGGCCGAAGGTTGTGTGTGTGCGAGTTCCATCTTTGATCCAGTTGGGGAGTTTGGAGATCGTAGCAGGTCGAGAGTAACGTCTGTCACACAACACAATGGAGGCGTAGTCGCCACGGTGACGGATGGCTCTCCCTTTGGACAGATGACGTGAAATAAAGTGTCCAGTAAATACCAGTCATAGTGTCTGACCACCTATGCATTCAAAGATCATACCATTATTTATGAATAGAGCTCAACAGTGACCGCCCACTTTTTCACAGCTCCGGGTTCCATGAGAGAATTCCCCATTCGTTTTCTCCATATACGTTTCAAGAAAATCCTTATATAAAGAGTTTTAAGCCTGGAACCAAGCCAACCAGCCGGGTATTGAATCGTGGTGGACCATAAAACATTTGACTGAGCAAAAACAACAAATAAAGAGCGAGAGAATAAATGTTTTTGCTCCAAGTGAAATGTTTTATGGTCACTCACAATTCAGTAGCTTGGCTGCTTGGCTTGGTTTCCAGGCTTAAAACTTTATATAAGGATTTTTCAAAACATCTATGGAGAAAACGAACGGGGAATTCTCTTCTGGAACCAGAGCTGCGAAAATGTGGGCGTTTGTCAGCGTTTTTCCTTCGTTACCTATGGATTGATTGACAGCCTTCATGCAGAGGTTTTCTATGAGTGCTTGGCCGGGACGCGGCTTGCCTCCACTGTGAGGCTGAAACGCAGAGACACAACAGGGATGAGACACGGGGCTCAAAGAGACTACTGGGGAGACACAACGTGGACGACGCAAGAATCAGTCTCACCAAGTGTTTGTCCAGGTAGGACATCTTTTCCTGCAGCTCCGGAGACTTGATGTTGGGATACGGCATTCCCACCATCACTACACACCTGTCATCATTGCATGCAGGAAGGCACACAGAGCATATAACAGTATTATATATTTGATGTATAGCTGCTGCTGCTTCTGTCCAGGTGCCAGGAATAGTTTACACACACACGCGCGCGCGCACACACACACACACACACACACACACACACACACACACACACACACACACACACACACACACACACACACACACACACACACACACACACACACACACACACACACACACACACACACACCTGCCCAGGTCATCTGAGAAATTGATGCCCTCACTCATCTTTCCTCCAACCACAGAGAACAGCAACGCCCCTGAGAGTCCACCGCCGTCCGTGGCACACCGCTAACAAAATGGAGACGGGGGGGTAAGAGCGCGTCGGCGCTAACATATCGTATTGTAACATATCATATGTAATTGTAAATAACAGTTGTAATAATATGATAATCCTAATTATCATATCATAATGATGATCACAAAAGATCATATCAGATCAGATCATATCAGCACCAGATCAACCTGTTAATAATGCCATGTGTCGAGGGGCAAATGTGAGTGTCATCGATGCAATGCCAGTCTCACCTGGATGCAACGGGAGTACTCGCTCAGCACCTGCTCCACCTGGTTGGCCTTCTTTGGCTCCTGGAAGATCTAAAGAGACCATTATACACGGTTATATATCGCACTGAGATGAGAGAGAGAGAAGATCTCGCTCCACATTGAAACACAGCATCCATTTAGAATAATAATGTTGGACTTTATTGATCCCCGTAGGGAAAAGGCCCTTTGCGCTCTCTAACAAAGAGCTCATGTACCTTCTTCTTATTAGCCAGACGAGCCAGAGTTCCGCCGGCCTCCCAGTGGGAAACGATCCGCCTCGAGTATTCATAAGAAGGGAAGAAGCACACGACGCCGCCTGGCACCACGTTGCAAATGTTGGAGAGAATGCGGCCCGTCTCGTCCATCTGTCAACCGACAGACACACACAATTACGATGCTGCGGTGAAAATACTGCTACATCCCATAATACTACAGGTTATTGGTTCTTCGCTGTAAGAAAATACAAAGTGTATAATGTGTTACCATGCGTGGAGTGTCTCTACTCTGGAAAGTAAAATCCAGTTCTTGACCAGATGGACCGCTGCACAGGACGAGGGGAAGGATGTTCTCTGGAGGAATGACATGTCCTACAGACAGACATATCAGACATGTGTATATATAGTCACAGTGTATGTATATATATTAGGGGTGCACCGATCGATCGGCAAGCAATCTGTATCGGCCGATTTTGACCTCAAATATGCGATCGGCGATCGGCAATTTTTTTATATAATATATATATATAAAAAAATAATAATAATAATAAAAAAAAAAAAGCCCTATCATTAATCAGGCTTTCCAACGATATAAAATACAATGCCAATTGGTATTATTAAAGGGGAGAAATAATCGACCTAAAATAACGTTTCCAAACTTTCTTTGAGGAGTTTATATATCGGTGATCGGTAATCGGTCGATGATCGGTTGGGCAGATATTTCCCATAGGCGATCGGGAATCGGCGATCGGTGGCAAAAAAACGTGATCGGTGCACCCCTAATATATATATATATATATATATATATATATAATAATTTTTCAGTTGAAAATTAGGCTGTACTTATTCTTCAAAAACAGTTTATAAATAAGGTTTTGTCAAGCATCCCATCATTCTTCTAAATTTCCCACAAACACAAATATTGATAAAGGAGTCATTGAGACGGGACATTAAAAATACACAAACTATTATTAAGTGTCTTATTAAGTGGTCCACTTACCACAGGAAAACTCAGCGATACGCTCCTCTCCCACCCCGGCAGAAAACAGCAGCTCATGTTTGAAGTCTGAAACCTACAGACACATCTTTTAGAATTGTAAAAAATATTGACGGCAAGAGCACGGTTTATTTTTGCTCAGTGGACTTAAATAACTCACAGGCTGCATGGTTCCTCCTGCAATGATGACCGCTCTGCACTCCTTCAGCACCTGAGTGAAGTGCACCGCTGGATTCAACAGCAGGAACTTGATGCTGCTCTCTGACAAAGTGCCTACACACAAAACATGAAAGTGCAGAGACACTGAAGCACGCAGGTTTCATTAGTCCTACAGGTGTGTGTGTGGGTGTGTGTGTGTGTGTCTATATCGGTACCTTGTCTGTGCACCATCACCCTGCCATCAGTATTGCTGGTGGTGAGAGCCATGAGGAAACCCTCCACCTGCATCATAGGAGATGCAGACAACACCTTCTCCGCCTCTGCAGACCCCTGCTGGTCTGCTGAAGAAACTGCACACAAAGGAACAGACAGAGGTTGTTTACCGTTCAATTCTACGATATGGAGGATAGTGAACAGTAATGTCTGTGTAAGAAAGCTCAATTTGCACAATCTCTGTCCGCAATGTGCAACTGAAGTGCATGGGGTAACGTAACCAAAAACAGACATTCATCACAGATCATCAGGGATTTTAACCTTTTTTGACAGTTAATTTGTAGGTAGTAGGTACTGTAGTAGTAGGCCAATCTGCTTGGACTAGCCGGTGCATAGTCTTTATACAAACTGTCTATTCAAAAGCAACAGGAATTTCAGGTCATCTTACAATGTTTTATTCTGCCACAATGTCTCTTGTGGCTGAAATTAAGCTTTGTAAGCATTTTTTCAGCATGGTCCCATTATGTTTGAATAAACAATTTGATGGTTATCATAATGCCAAACAAGTCTCCAGTGTCTGCGTGTCTCCATAATATGATACATATATACACACATTATCTCAGAGGTTTTCAAAGTGGGAGGCGGGCCTCCCCAGGGGGGCTCCAGTTTCAGGGGAGGCTCAGTGAATGGAAGTAAAAAATATAACATTAGTCATTATGACATTAGTTATCAAGAGGAGATCACATAGAATAGCCTAAATGTGTGTGTAATTTGGTTAAAGAGATAGTTCAGAGATACACTTTGGGAATTTTACTGTGTTTCCCACTTTCCCAGAGTCAGAGTCAGAACCTAATAAATGCGGTCAGACATATCTTTTTGTTTTTGTAGTGTGAAGTATGTCTATGTTGGCTCAATTGAGTGTCTATGGCATACATGGGCAACATACATGCGGCCCGCGATGGAATTGCAAAAAAAAAATATATATATATATATATTTTTTTTTTTACAGTGCACCTGAACGCAACATGCAAGATACCCGCTGAATAAGTGTCCAAATGTTCATGTCATTCTGGCCAATACTCTTCTGTTATAGCATTTCAGTCTGGAATATGGAATAGCCTATCTTTCAATAATATTTATGACTAAAAGGCTAAAAGTAATCTCATGTGTAAGAAATGTCTGTTCTACATTGAAGTAGAAATTTAAATAATTAACTTGTTGGTTTTGGATTTATTTAGCTTCAAGAGTGCATTTTTGTTCTTGTGTGACCCTCAACACAGGCTTTGAGAATCCCGGGCCACTTACTGATACTTATGCTTAAATTAACCAACTCATATTCTGGTTTATTTCAAGAAAAACATTTCGGCAATTGGAAATTCTAATTTTCTGGTAACTTTAAAATCTAGCAGCCATATTGGCAGGTGGTGAAAAAAGTTAATTTCAAGCCCTGCAGGGAGAGCAGGTGGTGACATACAGTAGGAGTGAGTGAGAAAAGGATCAAATATTGGTGGTTAAGACTGCATCACAACTGTTAATTTAAAATGAGTTATTCCTCTAAACCTGGCTTCAAATGCCCTAAATTTTTCGCGCTGGCGCTGTTCAGCCCTCAGCAAAATCTGGTAGGGAGGACATTTTTTTGTGGCCCTTTCTATCATCAAAGTTGCCCATCCATGGGTTACGGCATGACAATATTTGTTCGGCCCCCGGCAACAATCTGTGTTTCTCATGTGGCCCCCCATGAAAAATAGTTGCCCACCCCTGGTCTATGGGATGGGGGAGGCGGGGTCACATTTTTCCAAGCTTTGTCTGAGGGGAGGCCCACAGTCTCAGACTTTGAAAACCCCTATCATAATGCCAAACAAGTCTCCAGTGTCTGCGTGTCTCCATAATACGCTTTGACCGTTTGTTCCTCCAAAATACTGACCTGGTGCAGCGCTCTGCCGGCTCTGCAGTGTTTGGAGGTAGCGGTTTAAGCCCTCTGTGCGTCGGTTCTCTTTGTTTGAGCTGGTATGAGTGTGTGGATTCACACCTGTACCTGCGTACTTCTCCATGAAGCCACAGAGCTGAAGAGAGAAGCCACATGGTAATTACACATTTCATTTGACAGTAACGTTATATCACTTTGCCATATTTATTCACTATGAGGAAATACATCAGATAATACACACAGACACTCGCCACTTACCTTTCTGCTGACCATGCTCTTCTCAAAGTATCTGTGTAACTTTAGTGAGAGTGAGAAAGAGAGAAAGAGGCAGAGAGAAATGTGTGGTTGTGATATGTATGTAGTCACAGTAATAGAATGATTATTATGGCACGATAATACTGTCACCTACCTTGAACATGTTGATAGTGTCGATCTGGGCCTTGAAGAGGAAGTCATTCATGGTAAGCAGTTCTGTTCCTGAGGGGAAAAAGAGAAACGACTGGTTAGCAAATGCAGCCAGCGTACGTATTTTAAAGTGTGTTTGTGTGTGCGCGTGTTCTTTGCACTGACCTGGCTGTATCGTCTGGCTCTGTGGACTCTGCTCCACCTTACCTATAGGGATAACAGGTCATACACCATGACCAGAACTGCCATAAAGTCCAACAACACTGTTTCCAGCCCTAACAACGTGCCGACTGGGAATAATCAACAACAACAAAAACTGAACTGAGCCCAAACACACTTACCTCCCAGCGCCCGGACTAACCCCGCAACCGCAAACAGAATCTGTTTGATGTACAGGAGATTCTT
Organism: Poromitra crassiceps; assembly: GCF_964638095.1. Taxonomy (NCBI): domain Eukaryota; kingdom Metazoa; phylum Chordata; class Actinopteri; order Beryciformes; family Melamphaidae; genus Poromitra; species Poromitra crassiceps. The sequence continues at coordinate 28,459,433 of NC_139636.1, forward strand.
TGCCTTCAGCCTGCTCCTGAGGTTGCAGACACATAAGCGCCAAGAGTCAGGGGAGTGAAGACTACGTTTACCAAGAGTCAGGGGAGTGAAGACTACATTTATTTCGTGGATAAGTGCATGTGTGTGTGTGTGTGTGTGTGTGTGTGTCTGGGCATACTCGCCTGTAGCGGTCAGAATACTGAGTGAGCTGAGAATGAGCACGGCAAAGCTGTAGAAAGGAGATCCCATTTTTAGCATATCACAAGGAACATTAACTTCAAATCACATATAAGAAGAACAACATGACCTGGATTATAAATGTAGATAACATGTACTGTATGTGAGTGTGTTTACCTGTGCTCCTGTGAGCTCTGAGCTGTGGATACAGGAGAGTGTGTCACTGAGATTGTGAGCTTCGTCTATGATCAGCACCTGTACAAAAAAAATATACACACACACTTACTTATTGGGGAAAAAAAACACTCAGACCATCAACTCACTAATACACCATGAAAAATCCATTCAAATTCGAATGATTGGATCTGCTTAAAAAAAAAAAAAAGGCAATAGGCACCCAAATTATTTAAATTTCCCCACTCCTGCCATTATACAGGTCATGCGGTTACATTTTTTATCTCAAAAGATCACTACTGCATGCCCTGATTTCCCACTTTTTAGACCTACTTAGGATTACTAGTACTGTCTATCAATTTTACTGGGGTATTTTCAGAAACAATACTTTTCCCATAAGATTTTGATGCAAAGTAGTACTGAAGATTGCTAAGGAAACAAATCTATGATTAGATTCCAGAACTGATCAGATCCATACAACACCCGACCCGACCCTACCTGTCCCTTCAGCTGGATCCCTGATGCCCGTCTGGTAGCTTCATGAAGTACCATCTGATAAGGCAACACCACCAGCTACACAGACACAACACCACAGCATACAAATGACATCGTTGACATTACATACACTTGAAAAAGACACATACTGTAAGTGGACAGCATATGTCTTCAATTCAATTCATCTTGATTGGCATTCCACCTAGTGCAAAAAAAAACACAATAAAAAACAAACAGTGCAATGTGGTATTATAAAGGCGATAGGAGAATGGACCAACTGCTAGCCGTCCCTTTGTGCAACCAGTTCGGCTCCTTGATGTGTGCACATCATAATACAGAACGTTATTATGTTTAATTATGTTTAAAGTATGTTCATGCCATTTGCACATATGTGCAGTGAATACGCCACTGTCTGTGGCGTGTCTTACTGCTTTATTGCTTGTTGCCTCTTGTTTTTATTTTTTTATTTTTTGCACTATGTTGTAACGGAGTCTACAGCACAAGAATTTCACACGTGATACTTGTACTACGGAGTGACAATAAAAATCTTGAAATCTTGAATCGTGTTACCTGTGCAGGTGGAATGGCGAGGCGTGAGCTGTAGTAAGGACAGGCGTGCATTTTCCTGCCCAGACTGAGGAGGTGCTCTATGTCATGGACTGACCCCAGCACCTCATCCCTCAGGCCCTGCAGCGCGGTAGCCCCAACGTAGGGACACACACTCTTCGCTGGGCCCCGCTTACGCTTCACGCCCTCCTCCTCCTGATGCTGCTTCTCTATGGGATGGAAGGACAGGCGGCACTATATAAGTATTAGAAATCCCAGGGAAACGTAGGAAAATCTTGTATACATTTCCAGAAAGATACAGTACAAGCTCCTAGCTAGTATTCTGGAGCTAATGTATGTGACTAACCTGACACTGCCAGATGGGGGGCGGTATTGTTTTCACAAACCCGCACATCGTGTCTTGTGAACACAATACCGCCCCCGGCTGGCAGCGTCAGATAAGTGTGCGAGTAGTTCTCACCGCCGCGTTTGTTTTTCTGCAGCTCCATGCAGCGGTCGTTAATGCGCTGGGCGCTGCCCAGGCGAAGCACCTCGTCATTGATACATAGATTCTGCAAAGTACACAAGCTTACGATTACTGTGCTCAACAAGGGAAACTGACTGAATACCAACAGTGCTTCCGGTCCACTGTAGAGTGTATATATCTGTGTGAGGAGGGTTGAAATGAAGGTGCATGTTTGCACACGTACCTGCCGTGAGCCCAGTATGACTAGGCTAATGTCTTTGCTGAAGGGGCTCTTTTGAACCTCGTGGACAAACTGGGCCAGCTGGGAGTGAGTGCGACTGCAGTAGTAAATCTGATCAAAAGCATACGTAGGTAATTTTACCTCAGGGTAACATAATGACACACACATACATTATTATTGGGCTTGGTATCAGCATGACTCATTCTTACAGGGAGTCAAATCTGGGCTACCGTGTGACAACTATAACACACACACACACACACACACACACACACACACACACACACACACACCTTTGTAACATGTTCTTCAACCAGGTCATCTTCATCATCCTCAGCAGCACCCAATCTGTTGATGTGAGGAAATACACCAAGTTGTCATAGGAGTCTGTCCATTTCCATTCCTTGCTATGACAGTTCACTTTGATGTAGTTGTAAGTTAACTGGCTGTCCTTACTTGCTCTTGGTCTTGGATTCATCATCACTCTCATATGTGACGATAAGCTCCTCCTCCTCGGGATCTCCCGACGCCTCCTCTGCACCCTCTTTACTGAGCTGGAGCAACTTGACTGCCTCATCCTCTTCAGTGGTCTACACAACACACACGCACGCACGCACACACGGTCATATAGATAGAGAGTCAAAGTCATGCCCCGGCCTTCTGAAATGTTCTATGGTCTCTCCTAATTCAAATATCGCTTGGTTTGACCAAGGAAAACTATTTTCGTAAGCATTTTACAAAATGTATGGGAAAATAAATGGCGGATGAAATCCCTTGGTTCATTCGTATGCCTAACACGGGAAGGGGCATGGTGACTTTGGCTGAGAGACTCCTAATGATCATGTGAACACAAAAATATTTCATAGTACAATCAATCCCAGAATGTGCAAGACCTCTTACCTTTCTTTTCATCGCATACTTAAGTTGAACATTGTTTCTGATAATTTCCAATCGTTCCTCCCTCTTCTTCCTTTTCAGTTCGTCGTCCTGACACACACGCACACGCACACACACACGCACACACACACACACACACACACACACACACACACACACACACACACACATATATTTAAGTCGCTACGGAGGTTAAGCATTTTCAGAGATCCATGTTGAGGTCACATCTGAAACCTCTAGACACCAACTCTTACCTTTAGCTTGGACACCATGTCGCGCTCTTCCTTCTTCTGCACAAAGTCAGTGATCCAGTCAGGCTCTGCCGAGGAGCAGCTAGTGGAGGACTGAGGAGCAGGGGAGGAGGAGGAAAGGACTGCTTCTCCTCCCTGCAGCAGAGCAGCTGTCTCCTGCTGCCTCCTCTCCTCAAAGTCCCTCAGCCAGGTTAGCGCTCCGCATATCAGACTCAGAGACTTGCCCTGGGGTAGAGGGTTTAAAACACATAAGTCAATCCATTATATTGCTGCAATCTGATGTGTACATACACACACACACACACACACACACACACACACACACACACACACACACACACACACACACACACCACACACACACACACACACACACCGTTCCAGTGGGACTCTCAAAGATGCCAACTTTGCCCTGATCAAGTGCACAATACAGGGATTGCATAAACTGCTCCTGGATGTCATAGGGCTGGTATGGAAATGGAAATTGGGGGCTGCCATTCTCCATCCTGGTGAATGCTCCTATAGGTGATGACAGAGGAACATATCAGCGTTGTATGCTAGATCAAACATTTGAGTTCAAATGTGGTCATCCAGATGGTCCCTTGGTGCTATGAACAGCGTGTAGCTAGGTTGTTTGTGCGACACATTCCATTGACAATATCAGCTATTTACAAGCTAACAGCTAGATAAGCTCGGGGACCTTCATGCAACGTTACGTCAAACAGCAGTTTCCGTAACAGTAGTTCTATTAACGCATACTGGTGATCATTAACATTGCAGCCACTTTTACAATGAACTAACGTAACGTTAAGCTATATACTCACTCGAGTCGTAGACATGAAAACAGTCAGAACACCATTCCTTTATGTTCTTTTTTTAACTCAAGAAGACTGTTCGATGAGCGCGCCAACAGACGTCAGCAAGCGTCACCTAGAATCTGACCAATAGCAAGCAAGATGAAGCACGGGGTGCCTGTTTTCCATCACCGGATGGCCCTGTGAAAGGAGCTTATGACATGATATTTTTCCATTTATTTAGTAGACAATATCTTGCACTAGTTATACATTGAATTATTGAATTAAACTTAATCAATGTGGCGTGGGTCGTCTGCGCAAGTGTGCATGTGATGTACTGTGTTGCACCCGGCGGGGCACGCTGTAACACTATAGTAACGCTACCAAACTCGGCTCATCATCCCCGTTGGTTCCTCCTCCTCTCTACTCGTCATGTCTGGAAAGTTCTCTGCCCTTCCTTGAAGCGGGTTTAGTAGATGCCAGATTGAAGTAGCAGCAGCATAGCAACGTGGACCCCTTCTGCAACCTCATTAAAAGCTCGCAGCTCTGCTAAAATAATAGACGTGTGACTGGTGCACACAACAGTAGCAGAATTACGGCGTACTACTAGTGTAACGTGTATTTTTTGCAATAACGTTACCATCCACAAGTAACGCTGGTTAGTAGACTGCCTGTTGTTTGCTAGCTAACATTGCTGGTTAGCTAACGTTAGTCATTAGCTGTTAGCTGACACTTGGCGTGCAGAAAGAGGTAACGTGCTGCAGTTTGCTTTGATTTGTGTGGCGCAGGTCAGAGTAGGAGGGGGGTTTGTTGGTCCACCACAATACGACAATTATGACTGCAGAGGAACAGACCAGTGAAGGACAACACAGCATCCCGATGGAGGGAGAGGATATCACGCCGAAGAAGGATGGGGGTGTTCTAAAGGTAAATCCATCATTCAAACAGAGCTGTGAAGTCTTAGCTAGTGTTAACTCCTCAGCCGGCTAGCTCAATGGTTAGCATTGGGTGCTTGTTGGCCTTGTTATGGCTAAGCTAATGTTCGCTGACGTTAGATTATGCTAAAGCTTATACTACCAATTATACAAACTCCGTGTTCATTCAGTTTTTTTTTAATGTTGTTTTCATATCAAATGTCACGCATTCAACCAGCCTGGCGTGCCCTATATTGCATATATCAATTGTCGTTAGGTAACGTTACTAAGTAGCTATCATGTATCACTGGGCCACATTTCTAGAAGGGTCTGGAGGAGGAACAAATGATGGGCGCATTGAATACTCAAGCAGCACACAATCCAGACACAAGAAACACATGAATCATTGTTTTGCATGCACTGTAAACTGAAATGTAATATCGATAAATTGGCAATCTCACACTTATCATCCACAACAACAGACTACAGAATGGGCAAATGACTGTGAAGCCTGCTAACTCATGGTCTGTTGAAGTGAGGATTGTTGTTCCCTAAACTAACCCAACTCTTCATTTCTTATTCTCTTGCTGTGTGTGTCTTTTTCCAGTTGGTGAAAACGGAAGGCACGGGCACAGAGCTGCCCATGACGGGCGATAAAGTGTTTGTACATTATGTGGGCACACTGCTGGACGGTACTCCGTTTGACTCGAGTAGAGACAGAGGAGAGAAGTTTTCCTTCGAGTTGGGCAAAGGTTGGTTCTTCGTATCTACCGGCACAGGCGCACACAAAATCACCTGTTGTAGTTGTATAGCCCAGTGTAATGCCATGGTGTTATTCTGTGTTTTAGGTCAAGTGATCAAGGCATGGGACATTGGTGTAGCCACAATGAAAGTGGGGGAGTTGAGCCAGCTCATCTGTAAGCCAGAGTACGCGTATGGATCTGCAGGCAGCCCTCCCAAGATACCTCCCAATGCAACACTCATTTTCCAGGTGAGACTGACTGATCCCAGGTTGATTTGATGGTCCTTTCTATACTTTGAACCTTGGTCTTGGGGTTGTGTTTGAATTCTACATTTGATCTTAATTCGTTTGATCTTAATTGTATCTCTGGATTTTACATGTAATGTCTGCACATCTGTAGGTGGAGCTCTTTGAATTCAGGGCAGAGGACATAACTGAAGATGAGGATGGAGGAATTCTCCGTCGCATTATCACCAAAGGCCAGGGATACTCGAAGCCCAATGAAGGAGCTTCTGTTGAAGGTGACTGCATCAAGACACAACTATTACATAGTAGACATCAGAGGCATTTTCACATTGACAGGGCTTAAAATTCACTTTGCAAACTTGGGCGGGGATTCCCCCATTATGTTCTTCAGATAGGGGGGATTTATAGACTTTTGGGGGGGATTTTTTCAGCCGATACGATAACCGGTAAATATCTGCTTCTCCTGTCCGATAGCATACAATACAATCATAATTTCACATTTTTGTCTTTACTTAACCTGTAGTTTATGCACACCTGGGCTATTATAATATGATATGAGTGTTTTAGTAAAGTGTATCACTCAATACAAAAAATAAAGGCTTTAATACAACCGAAACCTCAAATGGGACCACAACATCACCACCATCACCAAGAAAGCACATCAGCGACTATACTTCCTCAGGCAACTGAAGAGGTTCAGGATAAAACAACACCTACTGCTCCGCTTCTACGCCGCCATCATTCAAAGCATCATCACCTCATCCATAATTGTCTGGTACGGTTCAGCTGATCAAATCTCCAAATCCAAATGACAGCGCATTATTAACAAAGCAGCAAAAATCATTGGTTGTGACCTCCCCACCCTGGACTCCATATACACCTCCCGAACCATCACCCGTGCCTGTAAGATCATTAAGGACCCAGCCCACCCCCTGTTCCAGCCCCTCCCCTCAAGGAGACGCTACAGATCAATTCCAACCAAAACCACCCGCTTCAAAGACAGTTTCTTTCCCACAGCCATACGGGCTCTGAACTCCCTCAGCACCCCTCTCCCTCTCCCCCCTCACCCTAACTATACGTCTGTTGGTCTTGTATCCTGTACTTATGTATTTATTGTTGGAAGTGGGAATGGTGTAACTGTCTAATTGTCTAAATGTATCAATGTCCTGTTTCCATGTTATGTCAGAGCTACGACATCATGTACTGAAACTAAATACCACCAACCTGGTTGCGTGGCAATAAAAGTATCTGAATCTGAATCTCTATGGCTGCTTAGTCTCCAGATTAAGCCGCCATGACAAAAGACATAGTAATTAGACTCTTATTCAGGGATACAAAGTCATGGATGGTTAAATAGGTGACCGATACCAGGGCAGACACAAAATCATTCACTTAAGTGTAGAAATATGGAGTAAGCCTAAATTAAGAACTTATTGTCTTATAAAAAATACTTATGAAGTAGAAAAATATGTTGGAACAAAATCTATCCAAAACACAAAGATCTCTCTGTGCCCAGCTACGCTCAGGTACCTTGCCTCTTGCCATAGAGACAGGTAGGTTTAGCGGTGTACCTGAGGAACAGAGACTTTGCCTGTTCTGTGATCTAGAACAGATTGAAAATGAAATTCATTTTATGTTCTTCTGTCCTCTGTATGATGAATTTAGACATGTGCTTTTCGAGAAAATGAGCTTGCTATATAATGATTTTTTTTTTTTTTTTTGCATGATTACAAAAAAATTGAATTATATTTTAGAAAGGGAGCATTCCATGCAGCCAATTTAATTTCTAAAGCCTGGGAAAAGAGAAAAAATATGCTGTATATTTGATTTGAGTTCTATATCCGAAATACTTATCATTGGCCCCAAGTCCCTCACCCGCTCTGCTCAGAACTTCTCTCTCACCATCGACGGCTCCATCATCACCCCCTCCACCCATGTCCGCAACCTCGGTCTCATCCTCGATCCCACCCTCTCCCTCCTCCCCCATGCAAATCATATCACCAAAACTGCTTTCTTTCACCTCCGGAACATTGCCCGCCTCCGCCCCTCCCTATCCCTCCCCGCTGCTGAAACTCTTATCCATGCCCTCATCACATCCAGACTCGATTACTGCAATAGCATCCTCTACGGTTCCCCCCACAAAATCATCAACAAACTCCAATACGTCCAGAACTCCGCTGCCCGCCTCCTCACCTCCACCCGCCGCCGAGACCACATCACTCCCGTCCTCCACAACCTCCACTGGCTCCCAGTCAAATATAGGATCAACTACAAAATTCTACTCATCACCTACAAAGCCCTCAACAACCTGGCCCCCCCCTACCTCTCTGATCTCCTCCCCCGCCACGTCCCTACCCGTAGCCTCAGGTCCGGAGACACCAACTGCTTGACGATCCCCAGGACCAAGCTCCGGACCTGGGGCACCAGGGCCTTCTCAGTTGCCGCACCCACCCTCTGGAACACTCTCCCCAGCCTCATCCGCCAATCTCAGTCCATATCATCCTTCAAACAGGCCCTCAAGACCCACCTCTTCAACCTCGCCTTCTCCTCCTAACCTCACTCCACTCTACCTACTGTTTCCACCTTTCATGAATGTTTCTAAATTAAAGTATTTATTTCTGTGTTTTCTGTAAAGCGACTTTGAGTATTTAGAAAAGCGCTATATAAGATAAATGTATTATTATTATTATTATTATTATTATTATAATGTGTACGTTTGTGTATATGTATCCAGTGTGTATATGTTTATATATGCATACACACTGTGTGTGTATGTATATATATTATGCATACATACTGTATGTTTGTGTTAAATTGTTTACACACCATGCAAGATTGTTGTCTTTAGTGTCTTATAAGCCCATGCGGGCTGGGCACCCTGTGTGCATGAGACTTGAATAAAAATATCTATCTATCTGCCCTATTTTGGGATGAAAAAGGTGATTCACTGTTACCTAAAGGTAGCAGCGCCTCGTCCACAGCACACGCCTCGGGAGCGCGCTCTGTGTTTTACAACGAGCGGAGATGCGGGCCTGATTTCACTATAACTTGATATCAAGTGCCGTGGCGGGCCGTGAGTTTGAAACCCCTGGCGTAAACCATTGCGGGATTACTCCCCCTTTCTAAATTGAAAATATGCGGGAATTTCCAAAAAGATGCGCGAATCTCACAATCCCGCTCCAAATTTTAAGCCTTGATTGATGAAGGTAAATTAATGTAAGGCCTTGGGGCTCAGATATAGAGGGATGATCCACTTTAAAGGCTCTTTACTGGCATCCTGCACAAAGTAATTGGATTCGATTTGACTGGCAGTTGGGATTTGCACCACCTGCCTGCAGCTGTCAATTTAGGCAACAGGTTTTTTGGCAAGGCCAAGACTCTGTTTGTTGCAGGGCCTAACACCAGTGTTTTTGCTTGTCTTTTGTAGTAACTGTGGTGGGAACCTGTGAGGGCCGCGTGTTTGACGAGAGAGACATGAAGTTTGAGATTGGAGATGGAGAAAATCTCGGCTTGCCACCTGGAGTGGAGAAATCTATCATGGCTATGGAGCAGGGGGAGGAGTCTCTCTTCAATATTAAGCCCAAGTATGTTTACATGCACCAGTACACAGACACATTTACTTTGTAGTTTTAGAGAGGTGTTCCAATCGTCGGTAAAATAAGAGCCTCGTGTTTTCATTTATATTTATCGTATTTATATTTGCAGTGAACATTTTGAAAGGATAGCTAATTCTAGCCATTTTCAACCTGAGCTTTATAGAGTTCCCCATTCATTTTCCCTATAGACATTTTGAAAAATCCTTATATAACGAGTTTTAAGGCTGGAACCAAGCCAACCCGTGACCTACTGAATCGTGAGTGATAAAATGAGTCATAAAATATTTCACTTGGAGCAAAAATAACAACGGAGGGGGCATAACCCCCCCCCCCCCCACCCCCCCACTTGGATTCAGGCAACTGATATTAGAGGGAGATCCCATTGCAATGTGAGTGTTCCAGTGTTGGAAGGACGCATTTTAGTTGCTTTTTGGGTTTGAGTGGTGTGTATTAGTCTAATACACACTCTATACTATTAGAGAGCAGTGCTCCCTGCAAACTACAGGTAGAGGTCTACAGGTAGGTACGTGAAGAGCCCAAGCTGCAAATAACCAGAATTTACCTTTAACCTGTCAAAAAAAAACATACAATGTAAACATTCACTGATGGAGCTCCATACAGAATCAAGTATCTAGTATGAATGTATGTAATCCCAATGATTGTATTGCAAAAAAAAATCACCTACCGACTATATGGTTCTTCTGTAGAATATAGAAGCAAACTTGGTCCAAAGTCAACAGATAATCAGCTATTTCTCACAATACCGATGACTAATGCCAAGCGTCTTTGTTTTGTAGGTACGGCTTTGGAAATGCAGGAAACACAAAGTACAACATTCCTGATGAAGCAACACTGCAGTACAGGATCAAACTGGCAGCCTTTGAGAAGGTGAATGAAATGATGATAATGAAGGCAAACACAACTTTATTTTAGTTTGCCCCCTGCTAAGAAGTGACTGACGCTATTTTCCTTTAGGCTAAGGAGTCGTGGGAGATGAACACACCAGAGAAACTGGAACAGAGCGTCATTGTCAAGGAGAAGGGAACACAGTACTTTAAGGTATGTAGGGATGTAATTTAAACACCAGTCAGTGATATACATTTTTTATTTTTTATATCACGTTGATGTTTGCCACTAAGGGGTCCTTGTTGAAAAGTGCATGTGCAAAAATATTGGCTTCTTCGCTGTGATGGACTACATTTACTGCCTGAATTAGAAGCCTGTGGAGTTGTGCGAGTGTATGTGTATTCTGCCAGGCAGAAATGTCCAGCAGGCAATAACACCCACATGTACAAGCTAATCAGAGAGATAAACTGATTTAAAAATATCTTTTAATTAGTTTAATTGTGACGCATGCATGTAAAAACAGTCAGAATTAACTTCAAAAGATTTTTCCAATCGCACTGAAATTGTCCTTTTAACTGTAGCACTTGTCACTTTGACCATGCTGCCGTCACTCAAAATACACATTATTCCAATAAATATTTATCCCCAACAGCATAAACATTCACAATTGCCAGTTCTCACCGTATGCACAGCCTTGAATCTAACCAGTCTAGCTGGTCAGCTGTCTGCTGTCAGCTGTCTGCTGTCAGCTGTCTGCTGTCAGCTGTCTGCTGTCAGCTGTGGTTAATTGCTGTTGGAGGTCAGTCATCTGGAATTATTCCTTATGCTCAAATTCTGATGTCTAGTAGCACTGGGATACCGCCCCCATGTGGCAGTGTCAGGTTAGCACTGGGATACTGTCACAAAAATACACTTGATACTGCTGACACACACGGCACTTAAATGTTATCAACCGTCTAATCATTTCATGTCAATGAAAATGAAGCCAATGAAATAGTCTGCACACTGTAATGCTAACAATACGCATGAATCATCAACTGTCAGGGTTCCCACCGTCATGGAAAACCTGGAAATGTCATGGAATTTCAAAATGTCATTTTCCACACCTGGAAAAGTCATGGAATTAGTCAAATCCTTGAAAGTTTAGAAGTCATGGAATTTTGTTGTGTGTAATGAAATTAATTGTTACAGTAATCTTCCATGGATAACCTTCCACGTAATGTAACATAATGGCAAACTTATTTTCTGTAGCTGTTGAAGAAACATAGCCCTAAATGTGTCGATTTTATTGCTTCTTTTATTTTATATTAATGTTTTTTTGGTAACACTTTACAATAATAAGCGGGTCACTAAATTATGGATTAGTTACTGCCTAAATAAGCATTAACTAGCCCTTCATTATCAGTTAACTAATGTGTCTAGTAATCTTTTACTAATGGTATTCATGTTAATTAGGTATTAATTGATGTATTATTTAATAGTTTAGGGTTAGTCATTGCTTATTCATTTCTATTAAGCATTAACTAACCGTTCATTTAGTGACCCTTATTGTAAAGCGTTATTATATTTTTATGGAGAAATTGTGTTTTATTTCAATAGCTTCCATGTAATGTGATGCAGTGACTCTAAAGCACTAAAATCCAATATAAAGAGATGTGTCCTGTTTGTCCAGTGTCGTAATCATTTCTGGTATTGGTTGAGTCACCGCCTCACATTACATGGATCCTGGAAAAGTCCTGGAGAAGTCTTGAAAGTTCATCCATGAAAATGTGTGGGAACCCTGTGAACTGTTGTAAGGTGACAGTTTACAAACCCTGACCTGCCTAATAGTCCCCCAGGGGCCCAAGTGTGTAACTAGCACGGAGGTTGTTTTCACTTCCTTATGCTTTGATGTGTTTTTTAGGAAGGGAAGTACAAGCAGGCGTCGGTGCAGTACAAAAGGATCGTTTCATGGCTGGAACATGAGTCGAGCTTCTCGGAAGAGGATGAGCAGAAAGCCAAAGCCTTGCGACTGGCCGCACATCTGAACCTGGCCATGTGCTTCCTTAAGCTACAGGAGCCGGCCCAAGCTCTGGAAAACTGCAACAAGGTATTCCAACGTTTAGGTTTCCTCGCACTGGGGCAACTCCGTCCCACTGGGAGATGATTCGATTGAATTTGATCGTTCATCTCATACTGGCTTCATCACTATGTCACTCTGTTTAGTATTTAGGACGCAAGAAGCGCGTAGCTAGCTTGAAGCTTATTGTATGATTAGAACAATGACATGAACCACGCTATATCTATTTACAGTACACTATAACTCTATTATACTGTAACAATATGAGTGATCATATCTAGCTACAGTACACTATAACTATTATACTGTAACAATATGAGTGATCATATCTAGCTACAGTACACTATAACTATTATACTGTAACAATATGAGTGATCAATGATCATCCATGCCCAGGGGTACTGACACATTAAAAGGGCACAATTTCTCATGCAAAAGTAACAAATTGTCAGGAGCCATTTGGCCTCAATAGGGGGTGGGGTGTCGGGAGTGAGCAGTGCCTTTTATTCTGTGTTTCAAATGTCTTTATACGTGGAGCCCGTGTCAATAGGGTTAGGCATCCTGTGTTTCAAACGTCTTTACAGTATGTGTGTGGAGCCTGTGTCAGTAGGGTTAGGCATTCACTGATATGAACATTTTGGCCAATGGCGATTTAAGCAATACCCCGGGCCCTAAAGAGGCTGTGGTTTTTACAGTGTTTACAATGGCTGCGGGGCGTTCTTCTTAGCCCCGAAGCAGACTAGAGTACAGAGAAAGAATACAGCATGGAGACGAGACAGAAGAGAGAGCCACCAAAACAAAGACTAAGAACACTGAGAGACAGAAGAAGAGACGACAAACTACAGCATAGTTCAGAGAATCCCTTCAATTGGAGGAAAGCGAAAAGGTTGGCTGGTAACCGATATTAACATTATTATTTTACTCATCGGACCCATACTGATGTATTAAAAAATGACTAACATCGCCCAATACGTTATGATTGCTGATACTATATATATCATGCGGTTGGTGTGTATATTTATGTGGGTGAATACTGGAAGTTGAGCAAGCCATTGATTTACACACTCTCTGTAATTGTAGGCTCTGGAGTTGGATGAGTCCAATGAGAAGGCTCTGTTCCGAAGGGGAGAGGCGCTGTTCGGCATGAAGGAGTACGACGGGGCGAGAGGCGACTTCCAGCGAGTCATTCAACTGTATCCTGCCAACAAGGCAGCCAAGAGCCAGGTACAACGCTGCTGCCCTTGAGCCATGTTCCATCACTCTGGCCATGAAGATAAATCTGGCCTAAGTGCAATAAAACAAAATCTGGATAGCTAATGTAATCCTTAGCTGTTGGCTGTAGCTGTACCTACACCTGCATTATGTCTTAAGATAAGTGGTATTTTTGTCTTCTGACACCTCTGCTGCATGTCCTCCTGCCAGGTGGCGCTTTGTCAGAAACACATCAAAGAGCAAAACGAGAAGGACAAGCGCCTTTATGCCAACATGTTCCAGAAGTTTGCAGAGCGGGATGCAAAGGTGAATTACCGTCTTGGTTCAGTGGTTCTCAACGTGGGGTCTGGGACCCCCCCAGGGGTCCCCAGCTAAAAGGGGAAATTGTCACTATAATTCCATCCATAAGTAACACAATGGCAGAATGTGTAACTATTTTGCTCATGGTTTTCATACACTTCCTGTAATAAAACATCTAAAAGCAAAAATATCAGATGGGGGGGACCCTGGGGCAAAATCTCCCCAGGGTCTATTTTGTCGGTTTAGGGGGTCCTTGACATGAAAAGGTTTGAGAACTGTTCTCTACATCAACCATAAGGGGGCAGCAGATTATTGTATTATGAAATGAAAAGTGAAGAGTTGCTGAGTTGCTTTTCTCCTCCTGCCAACAGAAAGAGGCAGGGAAGGTGAAGACTGACGACGGCAAAGAGAACGGCGAAGAGATGGACACTGAGAACGGAGCAAAGGAGTAAATGTTTGTTGAAGACGCGACTGTGTTCCAGTTCGTCTCTACTTCAGACTTTTTAACTTCAGCCATCTGTGTTTTTAAGGCGTGACTGTGTCAATGAAAGTGTGTGTGTGTGTGTGTGTGTGTGTGTCAATGAGAGCACTGACTGTGGATATGTGTCTTTGCTGGCTTTCTTTGTGTCTGGGGGTTTTCGCCGTGGCAGCTAGCTGACTGGGCGAGGCTCTTCTCTAGCCGATGATGGAACGTTGTTGGGGTGTGGTTTTAAATGCATTGTGTTCCACCACGCCACCCGTTAACTCACACAGCATTGAGCTGTGCACGTGATTTCACAGCAGCATCCTGGGTAGGAAAACGAGCATTCAAATGTTAATGTTTCAAGATTTCGAACCCTCACCCGTCAAGGGCTAGACCATTCTCCTCGCACTACCCCTCTCTGTCCCACGCACCCTTCTCACATCCCCGCCACAAACCACCTCTCATGGGGCCTACTGATCAACTTCTGGAGCAGCAGTTCAGATGGATGTGTTTGAGCGGTAGGACTGCCTGTGTCTCCAAGTACGTATGTAGCAGCACTGCGGGTAGGACTAGGAGGAGTAAATAATGAGACTTTAGCCTGGCATAACTCTTGAGTTCAAGCTTCTCTCAATCTACGGTAAGATGCAACTCCACTATAGCAGCCAGGGTACACGACTGTTCACCATTGCTTTGAAAGTATTGACTTTGTACTGATCTTCCCCCCCCCCCCCCCCTTGTTGTGCTTGTGATTTCTGTATTAATCGTTCTTAGAATTATGAATACGACAATAAATTACTTAACTGGAATAATAATTATGTGCGTCAAAGCAGCTAGAAATGAAATGAATTAGCTTCTCCTGGACATACTCAAATAATATACAGTTCAGTCTTAGTCTTATTTTACTGTAAAATGACATGTATAAACGTGTGCAAATACAGCTCATCAGATCCAAGCTGGAGGGAGATGGGAGCCCTGTTCCATTTCCTGTAGAGAGCAGCGTCTCTTCCGTAAGGACGTCCATGTCCAAGGCAGATATAAAGGCACGGTATGTCCTAATGGGCCGTGGCAGATAGATGGAGTAGTGTCCCCAGATGTCTGTCCACTTCACGGGTTCACGGGAGGCGAGTTGGGAGACTAATTTGGGACAGGGCTGTGGTTGGTGTGTGAGACTGTGAGTGTACACTTTGTTGATCTTTGACTGTTGGCAGGGTCATTGCTTGGTCTGCCCTGAGTGAAGGATCCAATGTATAATAAAAAATAAATAAACGGCAACAAATTGAACGGTGTGTTTTTGTTTTTGAACGTAGTTACGGTGTGTCCTTGAATGTCGCATCTGCTCCTCGCGGTTTCAGCCCGTCATCTAGTTCTGTTATCCTCAAACACAAAACACATGACATGAAAGTACTGCTTCCCTCCCTTCTAGGTGGTCTTACAATGTAGCTATTTGTTTTTTATGTTTCATTTTTTTCCACATTGGCTTCTATTTCGGTTTTGGGGTTAGGGTTATTTTTATGCAGCAATTTCAGTAACCTCAGTTTGAAATTCCCCATACAGTGAAAAGGAAACCACTTATACTTAAATGAGTTTAGAGATGTTTCAAGACATACAAAAATAGTAAAAAATGTATTTATGTATGTAGTGTTGATATTCCAAATATAGGCTATTTTGAGAAGCCTAAACACATTTTAGATGGCATACTAGTGTGGGAAGAGTAGCTTACTAAAATACCCTACTCATGACTTGTTTATATGTATGAGAAGTAAAGGTAGCGTACGCCTACTGGTGTAAAATATATATATATTTTATCAATTCTCAGTTAAATTTACTAAGCTTTGGCCGGAGACATTATATTTTCAGGTCTTCCCTCCATCTGTATGTACTGTACATCCATACTTTCTTTCTACCTCACGACCGCCCGTTCCATGTTTGTAACACAATATTACAGGCAGACCAGTATCAGGGAATTTCAAATTTGGCTCAAACATCCACTTGGACTCAAGGATGTACTGATTAGATTTTGGTGCAAGTTCAAGGTCACTGTGACCTCATGTCCATCCGTTCCATCAAGGAAGGGGGGCGGGGCCTAGGTAAAAGGTGCCATAGCCCGCCAACATAAATTGAGC
>NC_139636.1:28480953-28485953 GCF_964638095.1 Poromitra crassiceps
GCGGCCTCTCACGACTTCAACAGCAGTATCCACTGCTGTCTGTTTTACACTTCCATCACCTAGGCATGCTGAAAAATAGAAAGAAATACAAAATATCAGGCTTTTCATTGTTGATAGGATAACATTTATTGGGGAAGTGTATCCTACATCTACGCTTGGCCTACTATACACATATCACAGCAAAACTTTGTGTCCTTATAGGAATATTGTAGTGAGTGATACCATGGAAGGTTTTTATCATGAAGTAGAAGTCACACAGTAGACACGTGTCCTTACAGGAAAGTAGAATCTGTCCAGACAAGTAGTAGTGTCCACTGCATAACTAACGAGAGAACGGAATATGGCAATTTTTGTGACATAAACTTTTATAATAGGTTAAGGCTAATAACAATGACATTGGCATAGGCCTACATGTCTTCCATTTAAACCTACTAGTGGACCCCTGGGAGTTGGTGTTGTCACCAGTGATGATGTCATCAGATTATGTCATCATTGCTCGAGTGACATCCCATTAGGTGATTAGGGCAATCATTGGGTAATTAGGGCAATTAAGCGGCTCACAGGGTGTAACTATTTACACTTCCTGAAAGATTCAACCCGATCGCACGTAAAATGGCATAGCTGTGGCTGAACCATTCACATTGTTATTATAGGATTGTAGCCAACATAGGGTTAAACTATGAGAGTTTTATGTTGTTTATGTGGTATGACTACATGTGTTTTTGTAGGTGTGGTTTCCTTCCATAATATGTCAATATGTAACATGTTACATGGGTTTACAATGTGTGTGCATATAGTAGGTAGCCTACCATGCAAGAACTGACCCAGGAGATACCAGAAAGCTTTTCCCTGTGTGAAAGGGCTTCCAGTAAGGAAAACCCCAGGAAAAACCTACCTGTCCCGAGGTAAATCCTCTGGTAAACTGATAATGGGTGCGACCATGTTTAACTCCTCCCTCAAATCTCTCCCAGTCTCTGGAGTGAACAGTGAGCAAGTGTCAAGTCAGACAGATTACAAAAGAGCATGTCCGGTGACGACTTCGGAAATAAAAAAAACTCCAGTGACGAAAACGCGTGAACAACGTTTTTACGGAGTCGGACGGTGTACCAAACTGGAAACATGCACATACAATTCGTGTTCTGTTTTAAATTAAATAATATAATTTCCACAAAATGAGCCAGTATACATCCAAAATAATTAATAATCCACCCCGTATAAAACACGACAAATCTATGCTTTTATTTTGAAAGCAAAATCGACTGTTTTCCGTTCTTATTCTGGTTGCCTGTGACTATCTTGACGCAGCTGCGTGCAGAGAAGTGGAGTTGTGTTCATTCAGTGTTTGTTTGTGCCGCTTGTTGTGCGCCGAAGCGAGACTTTTGGGAGCAGAGGTCAGTGCGGTGGCAAGGCAAGACGCACTCCGTGTTGAAAGAAACGGGAAACCTCTTCAAAGTTTGATCTGATCGAGAGTGCTCAGTTTAGATCGCCGGTTGCCCCCCGATGGTGAGATTATTCGCGGGATGAGAGCCACCAGGAACCGTGCGCAATGGGAACATCCAGAGCGCCGCCGGTAGTGCGCACCCACCACCGGGAGTAGCAGTGAGTGGCATACGGGCAGCCTGGCTCATGGTGGGGTCGGTCCCGTCCTGACAAAGCGGGCCGCCGCTCGGGGCTGATGAAAAGATCTTACCGAGAAACCAAAATGATCGCGTCTTTTTTCCCCTTGAAGAAACTGCGACGCAATGGCAAATGTCTTCTCTTCGGGGCGATCCTGGTGGTCGGAGCTTTGGCCGTCTACCACGAGTTTGTTGCTACAAATGCATGGAGATCCCATTCCCGTAAGTTGTGGATGCTATAATAACGTCGTATTCAACAAGTGTGCATCAGCTTTTTTGTCTTTAGAAGTAGGAGGCTATGTGAAAGTAGGCTATTGGTTTCCTTTAGACTGGACTTAGCGTTATGTGATGGATAACCTGCCACAGACTGCTGACTGTTGTCGTCAAAGCCAACTTTTAGCAACAATCTTGAAAACTGTAGCAGGATTCTACACAGATGTTGCAGCAAAACTTAAAATATCACGCAACTACTACTCGAATATAGTAAAAACGTAGGAGATTAAAGCAGCAGCTGCCCATCAATCATTTCACTATGGAGTAGTAGCCTATATGGAGTATCAGAGGCAATATTACAGTATTTTTTTTATTTTTTATTTTGTGGAGTTCGCTGGATGGGACACAGGAAAGCATGATAGCCTGCAGCAGGTGAAACAAGAGGTTGATTACTTATCCACCAGAGGAGATGAAACTGTGTGTGTGTGTGTGTGTGTAAACAGGCCCTTAAGAGCTTGAGTGAGTGAGTGAGTGATGGGAGGGGGTGGGGGCATGGCGTCAGATCACAGGGTTTCCATTCAGAAGGCTGTGTAGGTTCACACTGGGTTTCCAAACCTCCTGCTCTCGCCAACTCCTTTACCACATTTACACCTCAGACCTTCAGCCTGCCATCTGCTGCATTCCACTCACACCCAAGTGTAACATCAGGGTGACACCACACCGGCACATAAGGAGGAGAGCATAGTCAGGTGTGTGAGTGAATGGGCACTCAAGAAACGAAACGACAAGCATTATGCACACACACACACGCACACACACACACACACACACACACACACACACACACACACACACACACACACACACACACACACACACACACACACACACACTGTGCACAAAGGCAGACGTGTAAACACATGCCTCAGTTTGTAGGGACCTACACATTACAGGGCTGGCCTATCTACACACATGCATTCCTGGGCTATAGCCCCCTTGTCACAATGAGGCTATTCTCAAGGGAAGGACTCCACACAGCCCCCGAAAAGGAAAGGCAGAGCGACCAGAGAACGAGAAAGAGAGACAGATTAAGGGGTGTAGCAGGAAGGGTTGGTTGGACATTGAGAAATAATTGCTACATGATCGTGGAAAAAGTCAACTTTGTGCTGATGGATCCGAGTGCAGCCTTTGACACCATTGATCATTTTCTCATATAGACTTAAAAAAATGAGTGGACCTCTGAGTAGGCAGTCCTCTGGGTGGGCAGTCCTCTTAACGCTGAATTTCTCCTCTGATAAAATGTCCGTTTTAATTCTGAGTGCCACTTCGAGCCATGTTACCACTGGCACTATAGGGTCCATTATCTGCAAACATAAAATATATTTCCATTGTTATGTAGATGGCAACCAGCTCTACCTAGCCGTTGCACCTGAAAATCTCAGCCCACTAGTAAACCTTACAAACCTTCAACTTTAACAAAACATCGAAACTTATAATCCGATACATTTACAAATGAGCAGCAGGGACATTGAGAGATGGTCAGTGTTGCCATTGGACTTTAGTTCAAGAATTGAAGTAATCAGAATGAACATTCTCCCTAGGCTGTTGTACCTTTTCCAGTCTCTCCCTATTAAGATTCCTGAAGAAAAGTTTAAAATTTGGGATAAGATGATTTCCAGGTTCATATGGGATGGTAAGAAAAAAAAACACGTATAAAATAGTGTACATTAGAATTGGCCAAAGATAAGGGTGGTATGGCACTCACAAATCTGACAGACTACTACCATGCAGCACAACTTGGACCAGTGATCAAGTGGTGTGACAAAAATTACAACGCAGTGGAAAGTGGAAAGCTATTGAGATGACTGTAGCAGATATATATTCCAATTCAGCCCTTACTTGGTAATATCAAACTAGTAAAAACATGACAACACTCAGTAGATCCAATAAGCTCCCACATACTGAATATTTGGCTTGATCTCATTAAAAAATACAATTTGGAAAGGGAGGTGAGGCTGTTGAGTTGGTTTGCTTATGATGATCGATTTAAACCAAGTCTGAGTGATCAAACCTTCAGAAACTGGGAGACAAAGGGGATCACAGCAATGTGTACAATTATCAAGAGTGGAAATCTAATGACTTTTCAGGATTTAAAGGAGACTTATGGAAAGTTGATTTTGGAGCCTGTATTGAGATACAGGTGGATGTATTTCTTGTTATTGTGCTGTTGGCTTTGAGTGTTCAGGTGGCTGTGCTGTAAATCCTGTTGAGATGCAGGTGAGTGTATGTCTTAGTTATTATTCTGGCCTTAATTGTGTGTATGTGTGCTGTGTGTGTGTGTGTGTGGGGGGGGGGGGGGGGTGTATGCATCCAGGCCCAGGGGCCTGTCATGTCATAATCCGCCTCTGCTCAACATGTGTGAAACACAGCACACCACTACAAATTCAAGGAGGGAATTTGGGTGGAAAAACCTGAATCGCTACTTCATTAAACCAAAAATAAAGGGTACGCAAACTAACTCGACAATCATGTTGGCGGTTATGTGGGGATGGGGAAGCAGGCCACACGTTTTTTTGGGAATGTCATAAGTTAGTCATTTTGGGAGAAGGTATATGTTACGATTAAGAACATTTTGGGATATGAAATACCTAAGGAATGCAAAATGATGTATCTTGGAAATATAAATGATTGTGTTATTGACAATGATAGATATTTAGTCTGATCACAAGCAAGAAGGCAATGACCAGAAATTGGAACAAAACTGAACCCCCTACTATAGATCAATTGTTAGAAATGATAAGAGAGGTTTAGATTACTAAGCATCTCGCGCGCTACGCGCACACTCGATTCCTAGGCTCGCCCGCTGCATGGGGTCACTAGCTGGGCTGCTGCGTGGCCTTGCCCGCCCTGCAGCTCGCCGAGCTGGCCCTGCAGCTCGCATACGCAGCTCGACCACTGTGCCGGCCGGAGAGACTGAGGGAGAGAGAGAGAGAGAGGGAGACATTGAGCTTTGAGCTTTTAATGATTTATTTTTATTTGTGCATTTTATGTAAAGTGCATTACATTAATGCACCATATAAATATAGTTTTGATAATTAATTTCAGGGCTGTTGTCTGATCCATAGATTGTGGTATACAGTGTATAGCCTAGCCCTTTTCTTTTCATGGAGT
>NC_139636.1:28490953-28495931 GCF_964638095.1 Poromitra crassiceps
ATAACCACACCTTATAGCAGCATTGTATTGTTGCAGTGTCACTTGAGTCCAATGTCCCAATAATTATGTTTGGGTGGAGAGAGCCTTCAAGGCTAATCCGTGATTGCAGTGTGGTGCCTGCTTAAGAAGAGGCACCATCACCTAGGGCTGGGTGATATAAATTGCTGCATCTTTGAAGCATGTCCAGTGAGTCCCACCGAAGTCTCAAACCGAACCGAGACCCAGCACTGCACGTGGTTACTGCACATGCACCCCAGGATTAAAATAAGATCAAATTGGAGTTTGACAGAAAAGGTGCTCCTCAGATTGCCAGACAAACTGGCCTTTGAGCTGGACACAGAAATGTGAGTGAGGAGAGGAAACAAGCTTGTTAAGTAACAATGGACCAGTGCCTGTGAAGGGTTTTTTGGTCACGCATTTATAGCCCTTTCTCTAGACCAGAGCCACGGTCATGCTAATGGTTAACTGCCTGTGCTGTGCTGACGACAGCTAACTGGTTAGCTTGCCCCCTAATGTTAACTGATGGAGCATTAACAGGACTGGTAGTACCAAGGCTTTGGCTCTGACCTATTCTGCCCCTGTGTATAGCAGTCAACAGTCAACACACACGCATGTACGCACAGCTCAGATAACATTGGCAGAAGTCACAGAGGTGTAGGTTTACAGCACATATGGGCTTCTGCTGAAACTCCACTGGTTCTTTTTTCGTGTTTGTGTTCTAGTGTTTGCTGCTGGATTCTGTTGAAGCAAGGGGGGGTGGGGTGGGGCTGGTGGTGTTTCCAGTGTCAAACTGGATTCAATTTCTGTAATCTGTTCTTGTACCCATTTAAAAATGTCTCTCTTACTTAAATACTGCTTTCATTGTATTAACCACTGGTAATGTAGTTGATCTGTCTTTGTTTGTTTTGGGCGACTATAAAAGGCCAGGTTGTCCTGCTGTTGGGTGGGAGTGGGCGGGCGCCAGCGCTGAATGGATGTAGAACAAACAGTGGTGGTGTGTTCTCAGCATTGTCATCACTCTGTCCTCTCCTCCTGCAGTATAAGGGACAGGCCAACCTGCATATCTTTGAGGACTGGTGTGGCGGTTCCACAGCTGAGCTCCGCAAGAACCTGCACTACCCACTCTTCCCCCATGTGAGCCAAACCACTATAGTCAATAATTGTGACAGCGGGGCTGGTATTGTCTTCACCTTGTCAGTCTGTGTGTGTGTGTCATCAAGGAAAAATGTTGTCTTGGAGACACCTATTGTAGCGGGAACCACCGCAGAAGTGCGTTTGAGTACTTTCCCAGGTGTTTCTGTCTGTCTATCTGTGGACAGATTTTGTCACCGCGATAGCATCATAACCGTGCAAGATGCAGTCATGAAACTTTACGGGTGTGTCGTTGACGTCAAAATGAAGAATGAATGTTTAATTGGTAATTAACATGACATGTGCTGCAGGGTTTATGCGAGACAGACTTTTAATTTAAAAACAAAACAAAACAAAACAAAAACACTACTAACTAATGCTACTTCAAGTATTGACAAATGCTGCGTATTCCTTAAAAAAATTCTTGGCTGATGCAGACTGTTGCACAGTTGATTTCACTACTGTTGACAAATAATGTACTATTGTAAGTCGCTTTGGATAAAAGCATCTGCTAAGCTAAATGACGTAATGTAATGTAATTACGTTTTTCAATGTAGACTACATCAGAGATATAGAAAGCAATTCTCCACTGCAGGGAAAAAAAACTTCACTGCATTATTCTGGCGATAGCGTTAGAAACAGGTTAGAAAATATGGGGTGGCGATGTGCCAAAATGTGAGCCGTTTGCGATGTATCAAAAAGTTGCCTGGTGCCCTGCCAAATAGTGGCCGCAGTAAGGTTAAACGCAGTAAGGTTAAACGCAGTAAGGTTAAACGCAGTAAGGTTAAACGCAGTAAGGTTAAACGCCGGGATAGCGGCTCGGAAGGTTAAGATCCGTTTGCGCAGCTGCGCACACACAACAGACAATTGTATTCATACGTAAATACCCTATCCGAGTAAAGTCTGGATATCTTCAGGGCTTCACTGCAGGTCTGACTGAAAAGGGCTAGAGAGGGCAACACAGCGGTGTTCTCAATGGTGATGGAGAAGTCTGTGAGAAGGGGATCTTTCCCTGGGAGAAAGAGGAGGTCCATCTTGCCAAGATTGAGTCTGAGGTGATACACAGACATCCAAGCACTAATGTCTTTAAGACATGTGGAGATGCACCCATCGAGGGGTGGGTGGGGGGAAGAGGTCGAGTTGAGTGTCATCAATACGGCAGTGATAGGAGAAGCCATGAGAGGAGATCACATGGCCGAGGGGATATACGGTAGTGTACAGAGAAAACAGCAAGGGCCCTAGGACTGAGGGACACCGGTGTTAAGAGTGCATGTTCTGGACAGAGGTCGCCTCCATGAGACCTGGTACGAGCGGTTAGTCAAGTAGTAGGATGCGAACCAGGAGTGTGCAGATCCTCCTTGTGCAAACAAAACCATCAGCTGAGAGGGCTACATAACATAGCCGAGAGGAAAGCACAAGTAGGAAAGGTAGGTGAAGTTACAGCCCTAGCCGTGTGTCCCTATTCTCTGGCCTTCCCTCGATTGACCCCTGCAGATAGACTCCATTGTCCTTGCCTGCCCAGAGGCAAGGATTACGCTGTAGAATGACTGGCCCCAATAAGTGTCGCTTCACCAAGTGGAGCTCAAGCCACTCCCAGCAAAGACTAGAACACTAAAGCTCACTTTGACATTTCATTCCAACTACTCGGCACCATACAGGTTCAAATTAAACACACATGATTAGACGAAAAGAGAAAGATGGCACAGTAACAAACAAATGGCTCACAAGAAGTGCTGCTAGATCCCAACAAAAGTGCTCTAATGAAACAAGCCTGAGATCAAACTTCTACACTGCTTCTACAAAATGTGTACTGGTTTTCAACACACAACTGGTTCAACTTAATGATCCAGGTGGAGCTCAAACCACTCCCAGCAATTAGTGCTTGAATACCAACAACTTGCGTAACGCCCAGCCAAACACTTAACTGAACCAAGCCTGAAGTAAAACACAAGATTCCACTCTGCAGACAAAACTTTGTTGAGAAATATTTACGTCCATTTTCATAACCATATTGAGAACCTGCCGTTACATTAGCTTATCATTTAATAGAGTGCCGCAGGGATGACATATTTTTGTAGCGTAAATGCATTTAATGCGATTTTCAAAAAACGCTTCAAAAGTCATAAAAGCGGTCCTCATTTGGGAAGATTATCTTGCTGAACACAAACTTTGCAGTTTCATAAAGCTTTGTTAACCACAGACCTTATTTCATGCATTTAACCGACATTTCCATACAAAAATCCCATTGCCTTTTACACGTAAGAACCAGGAAGTGTTGTTAGCAGCCATGTTTTCAAGACACCATACACATACACATTTCTAAAAGAGAATGCTGTGATTGTTTAGTAAACTGAAATGCAATGGTCAAAAGAATTCCAGCACCAACTCTGAAATGGGCACACACATGTACAGTATATACACTCAGACGCACATTCTACATCCACATGCTAGATCCCCCCGTGTCCCAAGACCCAAAATGTATCCTCACTTTGAGCAAACATCGTGGTTGACTCAGTGTTTCCCATTTCTCCTTCTTTCAGTCCAGAATTACAGTGCAGAAACTGGCTGTCACTCCTCGGTGGACCAACTACGGCCTCAGGATCTTTGGCTTCCTGCATCCCTATACTGACGGTACTTCTGCTTTATCACCAGTCACAACACTTTAGTCACAAGATAAAACCACTTATACCGTGGTCGTGGTCTGGGTGAATACGAGATTCTGATTGGCTGCAGGGTGTCCATTATTTTGTGATAATGTACACGTAGCCAAGTAGTTCCAGTCAAACGGTCGGTTCAGCGTTCATAAATCAATGTGCTGCATCTCAGCCATGGTCTCAGCCCGTATAGAGGATTTTACAGCAGAGCCCTTCTATTCTACAGCCGTTATGGGTTAATATGGCACTTTTATAAGTTTAGAAAAAATTTAGTTAGTCAAAGTAACCATTTAGATTACCCTTGTGTGCTCAGTTTATCAAAAATAACAGCTATTTAGAAATGTCATTTTCATTTTCGGAGATCTGAAGAACCAGGATGAGTCAGTCACTTCAGCTGACAGAGGCCGGGCTCTGAGCAGCACGGCCAGGGAACATACGTAACGTTGTCATACCAGGGAGAAAACGACCAAATGAACTGATTTATGCAGCTCTGTGTGGTGATTTGCTAATAATGCCTCCGTGGCATTTCGATTATGATTCATTTCGTTTTGGAAGAAGAATGTTCTCACAGATTAAATCTAAAGCCTTGTAGTTAAAAATCACTGTTTCCCCAATGGAGTTTTGCAGACAGTGCTGCTAGCTACACTGTGGCTTGTTAGCTCAACCTGTTTTGAGGTAAGGTGGTGCCTGTTTGTAGGTTATGATTCTGTCAGTGTTGATCATTCACAAGGTTTTTACTGAGAGCCAAATTATAGTATGAGGTCTCCTTCTCTAAAACACCCGCTCTCGGTCATTAAAACTGGTAAAAACATACTAAATAAAGCAGTTTGTTAAAACTCGTGGTTTTTCCAAGGCACTTTGGTGGACATGTTTGCCTGGTCAACGCAGGCTGTAGTGGACTATCCTTGGCTGTGGCCGACTGAGCCTATTTTATCGTTCCTGATTTTTTTATTTTTTAATGGGGGGAGGGGGAGGGGGGGACAATGACATGGCTTGATATAGCTAGCCTCTCTAGTTGTTAAACATACTGTGAATTATATTTACTGTTTGTCAGCTTGTCAGCAGTTTGGGCTCAACTGCATAGACTAGGCTGGGGAGGTGGACGCTGCTTTGCCAAGCAGCAGTGTGTGCAGCAGTTGAGAAACAAGAATCAGTGTAGAGGAAGCCATTTAAATAGAGCGCCTTGTTATGAG
>NC_139636.1:28496131-28548631 GCF_964638095.1 Poromitra crassiceps
CTGAGCTTGAAAGTAGGATCTGAGCACTCTGGAGAAACAGTATTGGATGTGTTTTGATACGACTTGCCTGTGAGGTAGCGTGTTCACTTTTGCTGTCTTGACAGGCTGTGTGCCCAGAGGAGGTACTTCTTTGAAGTGATCCACAAGCAGAACGGCAGAGGGACAGACCACGTGGAGGTGGCAGTGAGTAGTTAAGACTAAACAATGTCATAAATATCTTCTCCCTCTCTCTCTCCTCTTCACTGGTGGCACCTCTCACATCACGTTTGTGCTCAGTGTGTGTGCGTGCGTGCGTGTGGTGGAAAAAACATAATTTTTATTATTTGTTTTTCACACAGTGGCAACTGCTGGACGAAGGCTTTAGGTTCACGGTCATTGAATCCAAGCACATCTCCCTCTACGTTAGTAAGTACACACAGACCTGCGCAACGGTGTGAATCCTCTTTAGAATCAAGACGGTCGGTGCAATTTCTGTCTTACAGTGTCATTATCCAGGAATGTTGGCATTTACTCCTACTGTATGCTACCAGGAAAAACTGGGTGAGGTGACTCACTTTAAGTTACACCCACCCACCGACTGCCACTTGCAAGTACCAGTACATTCTAATGCAGTGGGTCCCAACCTTTTTGGTCGTTTGTACCCCTTGAGCTATTTTGCCTAATGGTACCCCCTCACTCAGGCGAGTTGACAATTCTCTTAAATGCGTTCTATTAAACTCTTAGTATTTAACACAACTGATTATTAAATGAGTGAACAATTTTTTTTTTGTCAAATTCTTATTGATTTAGATTTTCCAACATAAGAAAGAAAGAAAAGTACAAAAACCACAAACATCTATAAAAAACATACACATACACATACACATACATATACATATACACATACACATATAGATTCATTCAGAACATATCCCCCCTCCCCGCAGGACCCCCTCACCCACAAACCCACAACGATATCAGTTGGCAGTATTATTATGTATATATATATATATGTGTGTTTTTCAGCATGTACAAAACTCAATCATCACATAACTTATGAACAGATCATATTGACATAGGCAGAATTAACAAGTGAACAGTCCCTACCACAAAGTAAAGAA
Source organism: Poromitra crassiceps (assembly GCF_964638095.1). Lineage (NCBI taxonomy): Eukaryota > Metazoa > Chordata > Actinopteri > Beryciformes > Melamphaidae > Poromitra > Poromitra crassiceps. The sequence goes on from NC_139636.1 coordinate 28,497,232, forward strand.
GAGATAAATGCAACCTACCTATCATGGTGATGACCATGGTCCCCACGCATGGCTTCAATAAATGCAGTCCATGCTGTAATAGTTTTTCCGTCATGTCATAATCCGCCTAGGGCAGTGTTTCTCAAACACTGGCACAAACACACATACCCCTGGTTGGGAAACACTGTTCTAATGCACTGTGCTTTCATTCCACAGATGAGTCTGCCTTGTCCATTAGTGATGTCACTCACATACCACAGACGGCTGCCAGCCACGCGCACGTCGCCAGACAACAGCCCAACAGTGTCATGGTGGACATGTTGAGAGAAGACCCGCGAGACACCTTCTACAATGGTGACACTTCTCTACGACTGGATACATGTACACTGTATAATGCAACATATCATGCGCGCAAACTAATCTCTCTTGTCTTGATCTGTGTGTGTGTGGCGTGTTTGTGTGCGCACAGTGCCTTTGATAAACAGCAGATACCTACAGGGGGTTTTGCCAGACTGCTCCTACAAGCCCAGCTATATTATCAAAGGCTTCCCTCTGCTCCGTTACCAGGGACTGCAGTTTGTAAGTTGTTTAAATGTCCAAATATCTGACTTTACTTCAATTCTAAATCCTCATGGCTGTGTACATTGTGGTGGTGTACTTTTGTCATCTCAACTCTGTGCACACCTGTCTAATGCTCTGTGCACACCTGTCTAACGCTCTGTGCGCACCTGTCTAACGCTCTGTGCACACCTGTCTAACGCTCTGTGCACACCTGTCTAATGCTCTGTGTGCACCTGTCTAACGCTCTGTGCACACCTGTCTAACGCTCTGTGCACACCTGTCTAACGCTCTGTGCACACCTGTCTAATGCTCTGTGCACACCTGTCTAACGCTCTGTGTGCACCTGTCTAACGCTCTGTGCACACCTGTCTAACGCTCTGTGCACACCTGTCTAACGCTCTGTGCACACCTGTCTAATGCTCTGTGCACACCTGTCTAATGCTCTGTGCACACCTGTCTAATGCTCTGTGCACACCTGTCTAATGCTCTGTGCACACCTGTCTAATGCTCTGTGCACACCTGTCTAATGCTCTGTTCACACCTGTCTAATGCTCTGTGCACACCTGTCTAATGCTCTGTGCACACCTGTCTAATGCTCTGTTCACACCTGTCTAATGCTCTGTGCACACCTGTCTAATGCTCTGTGCACACCTGTCTAATGCTCTGTGCACACCTGTCTAATGCTCTGTGCACACCTGTCTAATGCTCTGTTCACACCTGTCTAATGCTCTGTGCACACCTGTCTAATGCTCTGTTCACACCTGTCTAACGCTCTGTGCACACCTGTCTAATGCTCTGTGCACACCTGTCTAACGCTCTGTGCACACCTGTCTAATGCTCTGTGCACACCTGTCTAACGCTCTGTGCACACCTGTCTAACGCTCTGTGCACACCTGTCTAACGCTCTGTGTGCACCTGTCTAATGCTCTGTGCACACCTGTCTAATGCTCTGTGCACACCTGTCTAACGCTCTGTGCACACCTGTCTAACGCTCTGTTCACACCTGTCTAACGCTCTGTGCACACCTGTCTAATGCTCTGTGTGCACCTGTCTAACGCTCTGTGCACACCTGTCTAATGCTCTGTGCACACCTGTCTAATGCTCTGTGCACACCTGTCTAACGCTCTGTGCACACCTGTCTAATGCTCTGTGCACACCTGTCTAATGCTCTGTGCACACCTGTCTAATGCTCTGTGCACACCTGTCTAATGCTCTGTGCACACCTGTCTAATGCTCTGTTCACACCTGTCTAATGCTCTGTGCACACCTGTCTAATGCTCTGTTCACACCTGTCTAACGCTCTGTGCACACCTGTCTAATGCTCTGTGCACACCTGTCTAACGCTCTGTGCACACCTGTCTAATGCTCTGTGCACACCTGTCTAACGCTCTGTGCACACCTGTCTAACGCTCTGTGCACACCTGTCTAACGCTCTGTGTGCACCTGTCTAATGCTCTGTGCACACCTGTCTAATGCTCTGTGCACACCTGTCTAACGCTCTGTGCACACCTGTCTAACGCTCTGTTCACACCTGTCTAACGCTCTGTGCACACCTGTCTAATGCTCTGTGTGCACCTGTCTAACGCTCTGTGCACACCTGTCTAATGCTCTGTGCACACCTGTCTAATGCTCTGTGCACACCTGTCTAACGCTCTGTGCACACCTGTCTAATGCTCTGTGCACACCTGTCTAACGCTCTGTGCACACCTGTCTAATGCTCTGTGCACACCTGTCTAATGCTCTGTGCACACCTGTCTAATGCTCTGTGCACACCTGTCTAATGCTCTGTGCACACCTGTCTAATGCTCTGTGTGCACCTGTCTAATGCTCTGTGCACACCTGTCTAACGCTCTGTGCACACCTGTCTAATGCTCTGTGCACACCTGTCTAATGCTCTGTGCACACCTGTCTAACACTCTGTTCACACCTGTCTAATGCTATGTGCACACCTGTCTAATGCTCTGTGCACACCTGTCTAATGCTCTGTGCACACCTGTCTAATGCTCTGTGCGCACCTGTCTAATGCTCTGTGCGCACCTGTCTAATGCTCTGTGCGCACCTGTCTAACGCTCTGTGCACACCTGTCTAATGCTCTGTGCACACCTGTCTAATGCTCTGTGCACACCTGTCTAATGCTCTGTTCACACCTGTCTAATGCTCTGTGCGCACCTGTCTAATGCTCTGTGCACACCTGTCTAACGCTCTGTGCACACCTGTCTAACGCTCTGTTCACACCTGTCTAACGCTCTGTGCACACCTGTCTAACGCTCTGTGCACACCTGTCTAACGCTCTGTGCACACCTGTCTAATGCTCTGTGTGCACCTGTCTAACACTCTGTTCACACCTGTCTAACGCTCTGTGCACACCTGTCTAACACTCTGTTCACACCTGTCTAACACTCTGTGCACACCTGTCTAACGCTCTGTTCACACCTGTCTAACGCTCTGTGCACACCTGTCTAATGCTCTGTGCACACCTGTCTAATGCTCTGTGTGCACCTGTCTAATGCTCTGTGCACACCTGTCTAACGCTCTGTGCACACCTGTCTAATGCTCTGTGCACACCTGTCTAATGCTCTGTGCACACCTGTCTAATGCTCTGTGCACACCTGTCTAATGCTCTGTGCACACCTGTCTAATGCTCTGTGCACACCTGTCTAATGCTCTGTGCACACCTGTCTAATGCTCTGTTCACACCTGTCTAACGCTCTGTGCGCACCTGTCTAACGCTCTGTGCACACCTGTCTAATGCTCTGTTCACACCTGTCTAATGCTCTGTGCACACCTGTCTAATGCTCTGTTCACACCTGTCTAATGCTCTGTGCACACCTGTCTAATGCTCTGTTCACACCTGTCTAATGCTCTGTGTGCACCTGTCTAATGCTCTGTGCACACCTGTCTAACGCTCTGTGCACACCTGTCTAATGCTCTGTGCACACCTGTCTAATGCTCTGTGCACACCTGTCTAATGCTCTGTGCACACCTGTCTAATGCTCTGTGCACACCTGTCTAACGCTCTGTGCACACCTGTCTAATGCTCTGTGCACACCTGTCTAATGCTCTGTTCACACCTGTCTAATGCTCTGTTCACACCTGTCTAACGCTCTGTTCACACCTGTCTAACGCTCTGTGCACACCTGTCTAATTCTGGCAGGGAGGAATAGCTCATATTACACAGTATCTAATGAGTCATGGCTCATGCCCTCATAGCTTTAACAGCATCAAATTAAATTTCTTCTCCCTAGGTTCACATGTCCTACATCTACCCCAATGACTACACCCGGCTCACACACATGGAGACCGAGAATAGCTGCTTCTACCATGAGAGCCCCTTCTACCTGCAGAGGTGAGGGTGAAAGCATGAGAGGAAAAACACAGCACATGTAGATATAGAGAGAGAAGAAAACACAGCACATATAGATATATAGAGAGGAGAGGATGGGACAAAAACACAAAACGTCATCATTCAACCGCTAGTTGGCAATAGAGAGCAGGGATTTTCACACAAGATCCAGAAAACCCGAAAACAAAGATTATGCAGTGCGATAACATGATTATGTACAGTATGTGTCCCATTATAAGATCACCGTGAATATTAACAGCTGAAAAAAGTGAGTTCCAGCGTGTCCTATCCCTTAATATGATGCACTATAGAGTACCACATGGATGACGTATTGTTGTAGGTTTAACCAGAAATCGCCACCATGTTGGTTCGTCAGGAGAAAAGTCTATGGGGTTTTAGAATGGGGATTTCACTTAAATGCATCAAATAAGGTCTGTTATGCCTTTTCGTTATGCCTATTCGTTTTTTTACGTTCCATAAGGCATAAAAGTTATTCACGTTTGTGAAGATTATCCTGCTGAACCCAAATTCACGCTCCCACAAACTTTAAATATAAAAATAAAAACTATAAAAATACTACAGTATGGTGACTTGAATCAGTGGAGAAATGTCTCTTTGCCTGTAACCACCTTGAACCTGGGCACTTCATTCATTGGTCAAACTGCTGCTGTAGAAGTTTTTGTTTCTTGTTTTACAGAAGAAGAAGAACCGGACGGACAAACCCGTCTTTATTTGTGACACGACACCCGTTACAACACACACACACACACACACACTCATGCTGACGGTGGCCGGTGAAATAATAGTCTCTGCTCATTTTGACGCAGACATTGCATGCCCTTCCTCCGGGGGGGCAGCCAGGAGCAGTGGGCAGCTATAGCATACAGCGCCCAGGGACCATCTTCTGCCGTCGTCGCTGGTCAGGTGGCGATCTTCTTGCATGTTTTTAGTGGGGGTTCATACATTGGGATGAAACCACAGGGGAGCACAGTGAGAACATGCAAACACCACACAGAAAGGCCCATTCACTAGATAACCCACCTGGGCACCATAGGCACTTGAGGACATGGGGGGGGGGGGGGGGGGGGACCACGCGCTCAGCACCCAGGCGGGAATCGAACCCAGGACCTTCTTGATGTGAGGCAACAGCACTACCACTGCGCCATCGTGCCCATGTTCATCTTAGAAAATCCAGATTCCCATCGATATGTGGAAGCAAACATGGTGATGTAAAATACTTGAATAAAGATTCTGGAGTCAGAGGTTTGGTCTCAGATTAATATATTGTAGCTTGCAAGCGGAGGAATGCAGAGTGTAGCTTAAGGCTGATACAATGTTTCATCAACGGGCCAAGACGGAGGCCAGGGCTTAAATACAGTCAAAAGATAGGAGCCGTTATCTTAGTACTGCTGAATAAGGATGGCGCCAATGAAAGATAATGACACAATCATGTATGGTGTTTTTTCAAAGAGTACAATACAGACAAGATAAAGACATGCACTTATTAGGACGTTGTGTTCTGGAGTATCAGTCTCATTGCAAGCAAAGACCTGGGGTCGCGGGGTCACGGGAGACGAGAGATTGGTGCCAGGTCATAGATTGGGCCGGATTGAAGAGAGTAGGGCAAGGGCAGCTGTGTCATTTTTATACTTTATACGGGTGAGTTTGCCAGATAGTTAGATCATGTTTTAGTTAATAAGTTAAAATTCACAACACGTGGTGAGCACACGAATGGCGGCTTTCTGAAGGTGGAGAACATCTGCCGCAGTAAGGCGATCGCGTGATGACGTGACGTGCAGGTTTTATCCGCTCAAGTTGAACTATTTTCATTCCTTTGCGCAACCAGCAAAAAACTGCGGCAAAATCTGCGATCCACCACACAGCCGGCGGTGAGCGTAGAATCTGCACCCTTCCATAGTGTAGGAAATAGTGGCATTTTGAGCCAATGGGCACGCGACGCACGCACACACACACACACACACACACACACACACATGCGGCTCTGTGAAATAAAAAAAATCAAGATTGTTTAGAACTTGCACTCTGCAACGTGTGTCACACATGTGTAAATGCACATTCGATCACATTACACGTCGGGACACTAATGTGACACAATGTCTGGTCTGGAATGATTTGTAGCAGAGCCGTATAATAGAAGAGTTCCGACATCTCCATTCACTCCCAATGGACCAGTTTTTTTCCAGGAAGTAGAAAGTGGAACTCTTGAGTAAAAGAAAAAGCAGCACTGTCGAGTTGCAGCAAAATAGACAGTTTGTGTTGTACTTTGAAAGGGTTTTTCATCCCTTGAATCAAATTGTACATTATCAGCTTTATTTTAGCATGCAAAACTAGCGCGAGACCCATTCCTGGCTGTTCATTGGCTAATGAGTCTCGCATTTTTGGTCCTCCGCTGACGCCACTCTCTTACTAGAGGACACTAATTTGTAGTTCGGTCCGGAGTTTTCGAAGCCCTGCACTGTACTGTAAAGGCAGAGGTAGATGTGCAATATCGCCATCAGAGGGTGCTGTGCCTGCTAATTGAATGAGGATCTGTGTTTTTTCTTTGTTTGTTTTTTGTTTTAATCACCCCTAGGTTTGAAGCTCATTTTATGACATTAGACTGATTTATGATTCTAAAGTAACCTCAGACTAAATGACAAACAGACAAAATAACTATTGTGTTCTATCGTGTTCTGATGTTGTTTTATTCTGTGTCTCAGATTTGGCTTCTCTAGATACATGAAACTGGACCGTCCAGATGAGGAGGAGAGAAGGGACAGTGCCAGAGGTAGGCAAAACACCAACAAGCCTCTCTTCTTTCTTTAAAGTCCTAAAGATAAATTTTATTGGTAGCCTGTGTCTCACTCTCTCTCTCTCTCTCTCTCTCCTCGTTAGATTTTAGTTTCCAGCGGAGAAAAGTCATCATAGATGGGGAGAGGAATAACGGCCTTTTCCAAGACTATGGAGACGACTACGACGATTATGCTCAGAGACGCAGACGCAAACTCTTCTCCTTAGACACGCAAAGAATTGCGAGCTCGCTGAAGAACACTTCTGCCACAGGTCTGCACAGAGAGGGAAGGAAGAGGAGACGAAGGAAAGCAGTTGTCTTACAGCCTCAACCAGAGATGGAGAAGCCAGCAGCACTTCAGCAGTCGGTGCCAGTCTTCGAGCGTCACGGACTCCAGCAACAGAACCCAGCAGAGTTGAAAGTAGAGAGCCCGGTGAAACAAGTTCAGATCAAACCAACACAAAGGCTAAGAATCGCCAAGAGAAAGAAGCTCAAATCAGTAAAGGCAGACATGAGGCCAGGACAGAGAAATCCACCCGTACCGATGCAGAGAGAGCAGCCTGGAGCAACGGAGAAGCTGGTCGGCCCCTCACATCGTCCTCAGGTGGATTATACATATCGTCGTTTACAGAAGCCTCTAAAAAAAAACAAAGACAACCAAGTCCAGAGGCTCAAGAACTTTCAGCCTCCACCCCTCGACAGAAATATCCCTATATCCGTAAAACCTACAGTTGCCCAGCAGTGGAGGTATGTAGCCCGTACTGTGAAGGTCCAGATGGCCGTCACCAGTTCACAGGTAGACATTGAAATCCCCTTAGCGAAGGTGAACAAGATGGACACGGTTACCAAGAGCCGTAGGGAGAGGGAGATAGAGGGGAATATGCCTTTACAACAGGATATAGACAGCGCTATCCGTAGAGCTAGGATGACCACTAGGGCTAAAATGGCCAGAGGTTCGCTCGATACAAGAGGAGACGAGGACCAGATGGGAGAGGAAGAGGAGGCTGAGCGAAGGAGCGAGAACAGGGAGAGTGAGCGAGACTCTTTGTGGGGACAGGTAGGAGACTCTGAAGGTGGCGATGAGGAGGAGGAGACGGCCTACGAACTCTCCCCTGCTCCGGGTCCAGTCGACCCTGAGGTCAACTGGGGCCAAACGTTCCAGGTGAACCAGCTGGACCTCCAGGTGCTGCGCTCAGACTGGATAGACCTGCGCTGTAACGTCTCCGGCAACCTCATCCTCCGTCCCAGTGATGCTCAGCCCATGGTTCAGGCTTTCATGGACAAACTCAACCACAGGAACAGCCAGTAAGTGTGTGTTCTTGTGTGTGTGCTGAAGCAGCCAGTAAGTGTGTGTTCTTGTGTGTGTGCTGACACAGCCAGTAAGTGTGTGTTCTTGTGCGTGTGCTGCTGTGTATATCATGCCTGTGCACCGGGCCCGGCGCCACGAGGGGGCAAAAGGCGGCTTTGCACCCTCAGTTAAATTTTCTGCCCCCTCGCTTAATTTTTTTTTTTTTTTTTTTAAGAATAGTTCATCTATAAAGGCCAGTTAGGCAATGTTTGTACCTGACATGTTTCGGCTGCTGTTTCTGCAGTCTTCATCAAATTTGATCAGTTTAAGTTGATGTAGGCTACCCCCTATAAACATAGCTCTGTTGTTTCAGAATTGGCAGGGAAGCGCTATTTGCTGTGCTTTGGTTGTCACAAGGTGTCAGAGATGTAGCTATTTATTAAATTTGAACCTCACTGCATGTTGTAGTGATCATGACGTGATTAAAACACACACACACACACACACACACACACACACACAGAGAGAGAGAGAGAAATCAGCTGCACCCAAGCACAAAGCATGCCATGAGCAGAAAGATGGAGACAACGCATCTGATCACTTTATTTCTTTAATTTAATGAACCTGGCACTGACTGGCTATTATTTTGTTTACCATAGTTTTTTGTCGATCTTTGCAGCAATTCTTTATTCTATGAGTTTTCATATAGACATATATGTTCAGAGTGCTCCAGACAGGTCCCGCATTTCACGTTATGCAAAGCTCAGCTCTATTAATGCCTTAATCTGCTGCTGTGAAATAAATGTTTTATTTGATTTTGAATAGTAGTCTTTCTTGTGTTGTTATTGCGCTTTTCAGAGGTTATTATGGTTAAAAAGTCCAGAAATAGGCATAGCGGGTATATAACCTATGTTTTACGATATAAAAATATCATATAAAAAAAAAATCAGCCCCCTCCCCAGTTATAACAGCCCCCTAAGTCATTTCATCCTGGCGCCGGCCCTGCTGTGCACGTCACCTGAATTGTGATAAGCATTCATGAAAGAACAAAGAGAAAACAGAATTAAAGAGTTGTGTGTCATAGTTAGAGATCCACAATAAATAAATAAAAGACTCAATAACTCATAACTCATTGTGTCAGTAATGCACATTGGAATATACCAACTATCTTGAGAGGTTTTTGACTGATTGATCATTTCCATGCAGTATCAGCGTTTCAGCATTTTGGAATGAAAACCCCTTTAAACATAATGCCATGTAGATTTTAGAATCATCTGCACACAGCATAATTGTTTCTCAGCAAAGCCATACATGTGTTTGTGACCCGCTGTCTTCTTTCTAGGCGCTTCAGCTTGGTTCGCGTGGTCAATGTGGAGAAGCGTGTGGACGGGGCCCAGGGCAGCCGGTACCTGCTGGAGCTGGAGCTGAAGGATGCGAGCGGCCAGCTGCTGCGCCTGTCACACTACATCTACGCTCTGATCCGCAACAGAAGGCAACACTTCAGGGACTTCAATTTACAACGGTCCGCCCCTCAGCTGGTGCTGTGTAACCCTAAGGGCTTTAGCTGGAACCCCGTTGCCACTGTCCACTTCATAGTGCCAGGTACACACACTTTAACCCAGTGGTTCTCAAATGGGGGTCCGCGGACCCCCAGGGGTCCGTGGCACTTTGCCAGGGCGTCCGCGAAAAGTTTTCAGGTAAAAAAAAAAAAAAAAAAAAAATCTACGTTACTTATTCCTTCTCAAACTACTTCCTACATGGTGCTAGTCTATCAAAATATCTTGGCTGTCATTGATTGTGTTGCATAGTGGTTTTCTGTACTGTTGACAAATTGTGATATTGTAAGGCGCTTTGGACAAAACAAAAGTGTCTGCTAAATGACGTAATGTAATGTAATAAAAAAAATATATATATATATTTTTTTTTGCAAAATCTTCATAGTTCAACGAAAATAGTTTATGCTTTAAATCTAAAATGGTTCATGGATTACATTCTAATAACAAACCTATCAAATTAAAAGTCAAGCACGTTACCGTGGAAACAATTAAGCTTAGCCCAAAATCACAAATCAGAATGAGGGGGTCCCCGGTATATTTTCTATCTTGTAAGGGGTCCTTGGCTGAAAAACATTTGAGAACCTCTGGTTTAACCCATGCTCATCTCAGCCTGGTCCAAAAACACACATTTTAGATGCTCGCCCAGCTGGGAAATACTAATGTCTTGCCTGTCCGTCTGTCTCAGTGAAATGTCTTGTCTGCCCGTCTGTCTCAGTGAAAAACCAGGCTCGCTGGGTGCAACAGCTGATTGTGGACATGGAGGAATTGTACAGAGAGACAGCAGACCCCAACTTCAACCTCATCATCACGGACTACAGCAGCTCTGATATGGACGTGGAGAAGGCTCTGCAAACCTCCACACTCCCCAGGTATTTGTTATTATATATACTGTAGCTATATTTATCATATTTATATAGATATATTTATATAGAGAGAGTGCTGGAGTATTAGTTGTAAATATGTATATTGCTTTCTAAGTTTTCACCTACTTCATGGTGTGTTTTTGTTGTAAGTTATGTTGTGTTCTTGTCATTGATGTAAACTGCTGCTGTAACGCCAGAATTTCCCTCTGGGGATAAATCAAAGATAAAGTACTCCATCTATCTTGTCTTTGCATCACATTTATACTGAATACCTAACATAAAACTAAGCATGTATTTATGTATGTATGTATGTGGGATGTGTCAGGTACAAGTATATGAAGCTGGATGGAAACTTTGAGCGCTCTGCTGGTCTACAGGCTGGAATCGACACTATTACCGTGAGTAACTTACTGCACCGTCGTTCGACAATAAAGCCCGAGAGATGAATTCCTAAACGTTGATGATCATCTTGGCCCTCGTTCTCCCACAGGATGAGCACAGCATAGTGTTTCTGTGTGACCTGCACATCCACTTCCCTCACTCCATCATCGACACCATCAGGAAGCACTGTGTGGAGGGATACATGGCCTTCGCCCCCATAGTCATGAGGCTGGACTGTGGGGCCACGCCCTCAGACCCCCGAGGTGTGCGCATACACTTATTGCATATTTATATTTATATTATATTTAACGGACAGCAGGGAGCCACATTCACCTTCGGTGTTTTTTATTTTTTATGTAGCTCATGGTTCCCGTAGGCATTCAAAATCATTGAAAGTTTTGTGGATTTGATCCAAATAAAATAACGGCATAACAGTTTTTGGAAAATGAATTTATTGTCTTTCAAGTACTTTATTTTATTTTTCAATTAAATACAGCACCCAAATTCATCAATGTGGATTAGCTTGTGTTCCTCTCTTTGTCCCAAGATCAGCACATCCTGAGGAAAACCTTATGATGACTTATTTGATTTAATATAGACGGTTTTCACAGAATTGTGTTGCTAGGGAACAGTTTGGAACCTAGCTTATGTCCTGTCGGTTACTAGCAAACACTGCGACAGGAAGTAAGCTGGGGGGCAATTTCGATTGTTTATGTCGTCAAGTTGAAACCGTCTATAGCTGCAGTTTTTAAACAAATTCTTTTACCAGGATTTCTTGTCTTTTGAGTCAGTGAAATCGGAAAAGTCCTTGAATTTGATCTCCAAGTGAGTGTGGGAGCCCTGTAAGGAGAGATCCCCGATTAGACAGATAGTGGGAGTTGATCCTAGGCTACCATTTGTGTCAGAGGTGTCAGTGTCTCTTCTGTTGTACTGGCATAATCACAATGTAAAAGCAGCTCATTACCTGCAACCACACACACACCACGACATATTATCTCCTGTAGCATCTGATCATGCCAAGATGTAATCAGTAGAATGGGATTTTCCTCATATTGCTATCGCATATTCAAAACCAGATATGGACAAGGTTTAGGTCCGCATTGTGATCAGAACTCTGCATATTCTGGACCCCATCCAACTGCAGAACAATCATTTTCCCACCGAGTGTGGACATACGATACAATGTCGTATAAAATCTGATCTTTAGAATCAGATGGCAAGAATTCAGGTTGAAATCACACATGTAACCCGGAGCCTCTATGTTGCAGGTTACTGGGAGGTCAATGGTTTTGGCCTGCTGGGGATGTATAAGTCGGATCTGGACGCAGTGGGAGGAATGAACACCAGGGAATTCAAAAACAGCTGGGGAGGAGAAGACTGGGAGCTGCTGGACAGGTGCCTTCTCTCTTTTCTCAATTTCATATGTCGGATAGACCTTTGTTGTATATATTTATTTTCTCCGTTAGTCGCTTTTGCTCGCTTCTAACTTTAAAGGAAACAATCACCCGGCGTAAAACATTTCAATAATGTGGAGAAACGGCTGCCGGCGATGCACCTTGCATTACTGGGCACATTACAGTATGTTGTTTTTGCCTTATTTTGGTGTCAGTCCTTCAGAATCCAAGAACAAGGGCTTCTTTGTAGACTCACCATTTTGCACTGACAGTCATAAAGGCACAAATCTATAATAAAAGAGAGAGAGAGATACCAACTTCTCCTCTGCCAGCAGCCGCAATAATCCATAATGCAGCAGAGCCACAAAATGTGTTGCATTTTGAACAAGAGGTGTGACTCTCACCTTTCCTCCACTGGAAAAATGGGCTCTCTTGCTGTTTGTTATTGTTCTCTCCATCTAGATGTGCTGAATGCAGCAAGTTCAGGCACATACTCTCTGGGAGTTGTCAGAAGGCATTCTAGGAAATGTAGAAAATCACCTACCGAACTAGAGGTAGATGAGCCAGGTTGTAGAGGAAATGGGCACACCAGAAGAGTCAATTTTTTACACATTTCAAATCAACATCTGAAATGCATTCATCATCACAGATTGGTGATATATAACGGTGTAAATGCATCTGAGGGTGAAATTACATCACTGATCACCTGTGTCGCTCTCCACTGCTCTGCTCCAGGATCCTGCAGTCTGGCCTGGAAGTGGAGAGGATCTATTTGAGGAACTTCTTCCACTACTTCCACTCCAAACGTGGCATGTGGAACCGACGCACGGCCCCCAAACAGGAACCCAGTGACCTCGCGTAGCCGTGACGTCGCCACAGCCAGAACCACGGCAACCAGAGCACTTTAAGCCCCGCCCACGATTCCTGCTTCCCGATAATAATAACCTGCTGACTGACTGAGAGGGTATGACCGTAAGAAATTCTGACACTCCAACTCTCTGAAACGGCAGCTCCTTTACAAGTGGCGATAGTGGAGTTCACCGCTAAGGAGATACTACTGAATCTGCTATGCTGAACTTAATTCACACTGGATGGACTACTGACTACTATAAGGGTACTGGCAAGACCTTTGCCATTGATATGATCATGTATATCTGCAGATACTACTGCGAACCATGTTGCTGACTGAAGCTGTGCTGATCTGCACTAGCCGCTGCACGAACTGACGAGATCCAAAGAAACATTGAGGGCAAAAGAAATGTCTGCAAAAACTTTTGTTAGTTGACAGTACTTGCATGCATGCATACACACACACTCCCAAGACTGCACACACAATCTCTTGATACGTCTCTAAAAGGGTCAGAGGAGTCTTGCCCAAATACATCGAGTAACTGGACATGTTTGATTTGTTTTTGACATCATGGAAAAAAATGCTAGACTGTTGGGTGCACATTGTGTCTGGCAGGCACAGCCTTACTCCGTCATATTGTTGATGATGGAAACTTTTATATTTATTACACCAAGATTCATAGGGGTTTTCATTTGGTGTCTGATGTTTTTATGACATGATAAAACCAAGAAAAATCACGATAAAAAGAAAGTACAGTATATCTCGGTTCACCAATTGAGAGGCTTCTCTCTCTATTTGTCCTCGCATTGCAGCTGAAAATTCTATGTGCCTTCTATGACTCGTATTCAGGTACTGGGGCTGTGAGATGAAGGTGTTTCACCCCCTCACAACATGTACGATTGTGAATGTAATTGGTCCGGAAACACCGCTGAGATTAAATCGGTAGTAAGCCTCAATCTGGATAAAATAATCAAATATTTCAGTGGTTTTCATGTATGACTTTCCAGGGATATGAAATCCATGTCTTTGCTAATTAATGTCATGTGTAATCAGACACAGATATGCACTGTTGCCTCAAAATACTAAAATGGATTTAGAAATGTATGTATTTTAAGTTGTCCTCCCATCGATGTGGTGTGAGATATGCCCAGCACATCGCAGACATTGGCATATATTTTTTTTTTATCATTCAAAAGAAGTACGGTAATTTTTTCTTTATGAAAGTTCGAAAAGGTGAGAATCCTTAATGTGCCTGTGGAAAGGCTTTTTCCCCATTTTAAAATAGATTTGTTCTCCTCACATTACTGAAATTCTTATGCATATTATTTACACTCTGTGGCCTCTGGTGGTAGTGGCGGCAATCATTGGCCATTACCCTAAAGCTTAATGCATGTCCATGCAAGCATTTGGATAGCATTTGGATATTGTGCCTTGTCATAGTTTGATACAGTGTATCAGAACACTCAGACTGTAGGATCAGAGAGACACTATGCTTCAGTCACTCTCGTCTTTGCACTCTTATCCAGTGAGCCAATAAGATTTGACCCCTAGGAAATCATTGGTTTTACTGTAGCTTCTGAAGTTTCCCATTCCAACAGTAGGACATACTGTTCTGGCTGTCAACAAATAGCATTATGTTAATAGCAGTGAATGAAATGAGATCTTGTATATTTATCAAATTGTTATTATTATTATTATTTAAGACAAGACTAATGGCAGCTTTTTCCAATTACCGTATTCACATTCCGGTCTAAAGAATTTAGTGCTTTTTCTAATTGTTTTCTAGAAGTTTTCTAAAAGTTGAAGCATGTTCAGTTGTCATTGAAGGCAGAAAAACACTAAACAATTTTGGTCCGATCCAAAAATTTGACATCAGCACTGCCAATTCAAGTTTATTAGGCAGGTTAGAAAGGAACGTGCTCTGTTTCTAGTTGACCATAAAGCGAGCACAAACCAAACCTCTGATGTGTACAGTAGCCTGTGGCCCATCAGTAAGGTTTTCCTTCACACTGATTTGAGAAAAGTCCACTGAGTGCTGATTGGTGGAAACTGCCAAAGGTTGTGTAGTGTTTCTCTCTCTCTCTCTCTCTCTCTCTCTCTCTCTCTCTCTCTCTCTCTCTCTCTCTCTCTGTTTTCATTGTACCAAAGCATTCGGGCATCTGCAATCTTAATTGACTCATGACATGTAGAAGGAGCAAGTCTTTGGATGTTCTTTGTATTTATTGTGCTGTAGTGCTGTCTGGCCTTGTCTCTGGAAGCATTTCAAAAGATGATGCAGAGCTTTTGCAGGGAAGGTCGTGTGCCTTGTTATTTTTGTAAGCTAGTGGTCTAGCCTCTGTGGTTTAGTCAAAATGTTCTGTGCTCTCTTTCTCAACGTGCTCTCCATCTCTCACTCAGTTCATTAGATATACATCATCCCTCGCTTCATGTTGGGGGTATGACTCTCTGCCTCATCTTTACCTCATCCCTCTCTTCATGTTGGGGGTATGACTCTCTGCCTTTACCTCATCCCTCTCTTCATGTTGGGGGTATGAGTCTCTGCCTCATCTTTACCTCATCCCTCTCTTCATGTTGGGGGTATGACTCTGCCTCTGCCTCATCTTTACCTCATCCCTCTCTTCATGTTGGGGGTATGACTCTCTGCCTCATCTTTACCTCATCCCTCTCTTCATGTTGGGGGTATGACTCTGCCTCTGCCTCATCTTTACCTCATCCCTCTCTTCATGTTGGGGGTATGACTCTCTGCCTCATCTTTACCTCATCCCTCTCTTCGTGTTGCAGGTATGACTCTCTGCCTCATCTTTACCTCATCCCTCTCTTCATGTTGGGGGTATGACTCTCTGCCTCATCTTTACCTCATCCCTCTCGTCATGTTGGGGGTATGACTCTCTGCCTCATCTTTACCTCATCCCTCTCTTCATGTTGGGGGTATGACTCTCTGCCTCATCTTTACCTCATCCCTCTCTTCATGTTGGGGGTATGACTCTGCCTCTGCCTCATCTTTACCTCATCCCTCTCTTCATGTTGGGGGTATGACTCTCTGCCTCATCTTTACCTCATCCCTCTCTTCATGTTGGGGGTATGACTCTCTGCCCCATCTTTACCTCATCCCTCTCTTCATGTTGGGGGTATGACTCTCTGCCTCTGCCTCATCTTTACCTCATCCCTCTCTCCATGTTGGGGGTATGACTCTGCCTCATCTTTACCTCATCCCTCTCTCCATGTTGGGGGTATGACTCTGCCTCATCTTTACCTCATCCCTCTCGTCATGTTGGGGGTATGACTCTCTGCCTCGTCTTTCGGGTTCACGAGTCTCTTCTCTCAGGGAAAGGTTTTTCCAGCTCTGCTGCCTTGATAAATCTGAGGAATAAATTGCTCCTAAAACGTTTCTCTTGCCTTTATATATTTTTTCTATTACATCCTGTATACTTTTTTCAAAATTGTCATGTTGTCGAAGTTGTTATAGAGTTGTTGTAAAGTTGCAAAACATTACCTTTATGTCTATTTTTTTAATACTCAATATTTCAGATAAATATTACAAGGATGATCTGTTTTGACTATTCATTTCATGGCCAAGGTCTCTGAATAACTATTGGAAATCAAATGCACAACTGTGAGAAATAAGGTTATGAGAAATTAGGTTATTACAGGAAACATTTTGTCAATGATAACAATTACCGGTGATGTTGTGAGAAGCAGCTTTGCGTGTGTGAAATGCATATGTGTGTGTGTGTGTGTTATTTTTCTACAGCAGAGTTCTAATCTGTGGGGATCTTTCCAGTCACTCGGGGCATATTGCTCCACGTTTCACCATTCACCTTGCACAAAGTCCTGAGAGCGTACAAAGAGCGTCTTGTAGCTCTCCTCCACACAATCCACGATGCTGTCATCGATCCAGGAACAAAGGCACGCCTGTGGATACGTGTTCTCTGTCCAGGCGCCAGGGTAACAGCTGAGAGTCAGCTGTCAGACCCACAGTATGCACCAGTCATTCCCAAGGACTGGGTCGGCACCCACAGGTGGGCCCGCGAGGGATTTGATTTGGGTCACCAAATAAATTTGCTGAATTTCCTCTTTAGTCGTATTTAAAATGTGTATATTGTTTTACAAGAAAGAAGCGAGAGCCTGTTAACTCCGCCTAAAATGCACTTATTTCGTCTCAAAGTTATATCTTATATTTAACATATTAGATGCATAAAGTTGTGATTCATCAAACGGATATCTCTTTGAAATGGCTGGTTTACATTTTCAAGATCATTTATAAGGTAATCTGGAAATGGCAGTAAAAATGGTCAGGAAGGTTCATTTATGCACACTTCACTCTTCTCCCGATTCATAGATGAGGCCTATTGTGAATTGAGTCGTGATGGTTTGTCATCTTTAAAAAGTGGCTACCCAGAAAAACAGTTTGGGATCCACTATACACAGGTACCACACTTCATTCATGGCCTAGCACAGCAGCCTCAGAGCAACACACACACATACACACACACACACACAGCAGAAACATGGCCACCTGCAATACAGCTTCATATTAGATAAAGTACAACTTCTCTGGGCGAAATTCCCTCAGTGATAAAAAGGGTTATAATATCGCATCCCGATTGAACTATTTCATCTCATTGATCTTTTCTGCGTGCGAAGAAGAAATCTAAGCATCGTGTGTACATACAGTACAGGCAGCCTTAGGTGTACTGTACTTATGTGTACTGTACTTCCCCCTAAGCATCGTGTGTACATACAGTACAGCCTTATGTGTACTGTACTTATGTGTACTTATGTGTACTGTACTTCCCCTTTGTCCTGTTGGCCCAAGCTGCACTGAGATGTTGTGATTACTTTGCAACCCTGAAGGTGAAACATAATAAATTACAACTGAAAAGAAAAACAATGTCAGGAAAGGTACACTTCAATCCAAAAGAAATGACGTACCGAAACTGCACAGAAACCAGTACAAATTGCATGTCACAAATGAATGAGGTATATTTCCTGATTTGAGTTTCCTCTTTTTGGTCAGTCCTGTGAAGGGACTTCATGTTGTGATGTAGGATTTGGGCACAGCTCTTCTGAGACTTAAGGATCGGTGTATCCTACATTGTGTAGTCCCCCTGTAGGCTGGGAATTGAACTCGCAACCTCCGGCATGGAAGGAGGACACTCTAGCACGGAGGCTAAAGAACCCAGCGTCTCTCTCGGGGAGAGAGTTTTTTTGACTGGCTGCACAGCAGCACGAGCTGCTGGCTATACCGTTACAAGCTGCTGATTGTTTTCAAGTTCATACAGAGGGCCGATCCTGATCCTCCACACAGGCTCTGGCTGAGCAGCTTTGAATGGTGTTGAAACGTGCTCCGCACGGTTAGAGTGACAGCTTGACTGTAGCCGTGTATTCAGGCACATACATGTTTATAGAGAGGCAACACTTGTCACATTCTTTAAAGGTTTCTCACTCCATCCCGTCAGTCAACCTTCACCTCACAGCCATGCCCTGATGTCATGCTCCAAGGACAGCTATACTGGTGTGTGTGTGTGTGCGTGTGTGTGTGTGTGTGTGTGTGTGTGTGTGTGTGTGTGTGTGTGTGTGTGTGTGGGGGGGGGGGGGGTGTTCATTGTTTATTACTGGAGACGAGAGGAATTAATTCCAGTGAAGAATAAAGGCTAAGAATATCCACTCTGACAGTAAAACTGTCTCTGTCTTGTCACATTAAGCAGCTGCTTTTCCTGTACACTATTTGGCTGCCATGCTATTAGCAGTGGTCAGCAGATTCAGATTTGATATATTGTACAGTCAGTGAGTAAAGCAAGAGTTGGGAAGAGATTTATTATTTACAAATGCATTTTATTCTTACACATAGCAGCACCACTAGGCAGTAATACATATCTTGTTGTTGGTTTTTGTTTTGTTTTTTAATTAAAAAAAGGACTACTTGAGAAAACAATAAAAACTGCAGTGACTTGAAATACTTTCCAACGATTCATTGCACTAAACTCCTTATAATAATTTCATTTATTTTATATAGCGCTTTTCAATTACCCAAAGATGCTGACAATAATATTGTTACTTCTCTCAAAAGGTAATTTAATTACTTTAAAGTTACCAGTTACTTCAAAGTAATTAGTTACTAGGGAAAGTAACTTTTGCGTTACTTTTAAAAGTCCGCTTGGATTGTTATTAATGCACACATTATGTTAGTGTTGCTGTGCCACAGTGTGGCATTGAACATTCGCTTATTGGGGAGGCTTATAGCCTATCAAGGTCCTTAGCCTCTGGGGCTCTGGCTGCAGCTCTCTCCCCGGACTAGGTCTGAGGATCAGAAACTGGGTAATCCTCTGAAGTTGTCTGTTATTTTCATGTCCTAAAGTAACTAGTAACTAGCCCAGTTACTATTTTAGTAACTGTAACTGAGTTACTGAATTTGAAAAAGTAATTAGTTAGATTACTAGTTACTGAAAAAGGTAGTTAAGTTACAGTAACTAGTTACTTAGTAACTAGTTACTCCCAACACTGCAAATAACAATGAACACGTCACTCAGGGATATATGGAAACAGAGGAGGGAGGGAGTGTCTGGAAGGGACAGGGTCCAGACAGAAGAGAGGGACGGGGAAAGGAGGGGGGGGGCGGCAAGGTTGGAGGAGGTGGTTAAGGGTAGGAGAGGTTGCATGCTTCCATATATTCCACCTCTAACCTCGATCAAGCCTCAATCAAGTCTCCCTGCAAATACATATGTTCCTCTTGCTCTCTGTCGTCTGGGGTTTTTTCTACTGGGGCGTGCCACCAGCAGCATCAAACATCTTCTTCCTGCCCTCCATACCGGACATGGCCTCCACATTCTTACGCCAGTCACCGCCCGTCTCCTGAACACAGCAGAACACACATCTCAGTCTGTTAGGTTTTTCACTTTCACTTTCATTTTCATTTTCAACAAAGTTTTATTATCGATGAGGGGCAATTTGTTTCAACATAGGACAACATTGAGAGTGGATGATATTAGTACAAAAAACAAGACATATCTTACGCCCAAGTGCAGGGGCACATCTTTAAAATCTCAAAATGACCACTGGGTCAGTACATCAAACAAGGTGTTTCAGTGACCCAGTGGTAATTACAAGGGGGAAAAGGAGCGATATTGAGCAGTGGTGTGTCCAGGCCATTTTGACTGGGGTGGCCCAGGTGGGGCACAGACTCAAGCAAGGGTGACACTGAGGAAGGATGTAGAATGCAGGTTTTCCCTTTGCCAAAATGTAACCTAAATCTGGAGTGTTATTTAGCCCCATTCCCAACCAGCTAGAATGACATGGTTGGTAGCAATGGATGCCTTAGGTCTTCTCCTTGAATACGATATCAGTATCTTCACTGGAGCTTTCAAAAGGAAAGGAGCCCCCTGCAGCCTCTGAAAGACAGTAATGTCGGCCACAGATGCCAGCGCCCTCAGGATTTTGGGGTGGCCAATTACATTTAAGGGGTGGGGCCACCCCTGACCACTCCCTAGAAACGCCCCTGATATTGAATGCTAGAAACTAGCAAAGATGTGCACTTGGGCGTAAGATATAGACCCCTATGGAGTCTATAGACTCTGTGTCTTGGGCTTGGCCGATGCTCTGTGTTGTTGCCGCAGGTTCAGGCTGTGCTGGGCTATGAGCAAGAGGTTCAATTCCCGGCAGCGGTACTTCCGGCTTGGTTAAGACGTTCTTACAGACACAACTGACGGTGTCTGCGGGTGGTGGGGTGTAAGTCATGGTCGCTGCACTAGTGCCTCCTCTGGTCGGGCGAGGCGCCTGCTCGGGGGGAAGGGAACTGGGGGGGAACACGTGATCCTCCCACGCGCTATGTCCTGCCGGTGAAACACCTCGCTGTCGAGAGAAAATAAGCGGCTGGTGACCGCACATGTATCAGAGGAAGCATGTGCTGGTCTACAACTCTCCCAAGATCGGCAGAGGGGGTGGAGCACCGACCAGGACGCAGGGGGAATTGGCCAAGTACAATTGGAGAGGAAATGGAGTCTGTGCTCATTCTTAGTAACCTTGTCTATACTTCTTAAAATGTAATTCTGCTGATCTTTTTGATTATTTTTTGTACTTTGCTGTGTGTGTGTGTGTGTGTATGTGTGTGTGTGTGTGTGTGTGTGTGTGTGTGTGTGTGTGTGTGTGTGTGTGTGTGTGTGTGTGTGTGTGTGTGTGTGTGTGTGTGTGTGTGTGTGTGTGTGTAGCGGGAACTACCACAGAAGGGGTTTTGAGTACTTTTCCAGGTGTTTATATGTTGGTATATGCATGTACTGTATGTCTGTCTGTCTGTCTGTCTGTCTGTGGACAGATGTTGTGAACGCGATAGCATCAGAACCATGCAAGAAGCAGTCATGAAACTTTACAGGTGTGTTAGTTCACATTAAAATGAAGGCCGAGTTTGAAGATGGTATGGTCTGAGTCTCGATTCAAGTCATACCTTATCGTCTTGTGGCTTTTCCTCTTTCTTCACAGACTTCAGGTTGGACCTGAGGTCCATGGTGCCCTTGTGTTTGGACCCCAGCAGAGCTCTCATCATCTCATCTGCAGACACTCTCACCTGCTTCAATGCAGGCTTCTTGAACTTCCCCCCCACGTCCTGCACCTTCAGCTTCAGCTCACTGATCTGAGCCATCAAGAATATCTGGTTACTGAGTTTTCGTTAACGGGAAGCTTTCCTTCTAGACATAGATGCACCAATCTAAGCAGGTCTAGTTATAATATTTTGACGTGTGCGCTTACATCTTTGTTGTTCTTGAAGACTTTGGTCTCGTAATCGTACCGTTCCTCATCCGTCGCATCGATCTTGGCATGAAGCTGCTTGCACAATTTCTGAAAAAAAAGCAGAAACATGACGCATGATGACTTTGTCAAAATATAAATCCTCGTCACGCATGGCTCATGGTTTGCTTTGTGTCTGTCTCTCGCCTGCAGCTCCTCTTTGTTCAAGGCAGAATGCTGCAGGGGCGGCAGCTTCTCGGACAGGTGGCGAACCTTCTCCTCGTCTCGTGTGGCTTTCTCCGCCTCGAGCG
This sequence comes from Poromitra crassiceps, assembly GCF_964638095.1. Taxonomy (NCBI): domain Eukaryota; kingdom Metazoa; phylum Chordata; class Actinopteri; order Beryciformes; family Melamphaidae; genus Poromitra; species Poromitra crassiceps. The sequence continues at coordinate 28,519,267 of NC_139636.1, forward strand.
CCTCCATCGCTCGAGTGAGCAAGAGCATCTGGACCAGATGATGAGAAGATGGAGAGAATTGAATGTGTTAGTGCATAATAATAAGGGCTCATCATTTTCTCATCTCATCTCCCTAGTCTGACTCACCTGGTCAAACCTCGTTTGACTCACATATATTATGAGTCAGACTAGGTTTATATGAGCCACAGGAAGTGCAAACACAATCAGAACTTCCGGTTGTGTTTACACTTCCTGTTATAGTCTCTCAAGCCAGACCGTCTCTTCTACATAAGGTGAATAGGGGTTTCGCAGACTACTCGACTATCAAAACCACTAGTGGACACAGTGTATAATAGTCGATTAATCGTTCATCTGTGTTTTTAGGAATAAACAATATAAATACATCAATTGAACATAGATTTGTTTGAACACTCATTTTCTACATTATGCCTCTCAGAGCCAACCGAGGACTCACTCTGCTATTTCACATACTCCCAGGTTTTTCCCGCCTACATTAGTTAACCCTTTACTGATGGTTTTTGAGACATTTTTGACAAGAATTTATCATTTTTATTTGGTGAAAAAAAAATATATATCACTCGTGACTAGTTGACTACTTTTTTGGAGTAGTCGAATAAAATGCAATTGAATGCCCTATACTCTCTTATAGTGAGAGTTTCATGTATGCAGTTCATAGGCTACTTAGTTATTAGCTCCGCCAAGGAGGTTATATTTTCGGTGCAATCTATCTACCTGTCTGTCTATTAGCAGGATTACGGAAAGACTACTGGGCCGATTTTCATGAAACTTGGTGGAAGGGTGTAGCATGTGCCAAGGAAAAAAAACTGAATTTTGGCACTGATCCAATTCGATTGGGGTCATGGAAGGGGGCAGGGCTAGGGGAATATAGGATAGGAAGGTCGGGGAAAGTCGGGATTCAAGGGGTGGGTAGGGGGAGTGGCTAGATGTATGTGGGTGGTGGCAGGGGGCGTGGTCAGGTAAGGGGGCGGGCCAGGGAAAACAGCCCGTAGCTAGGGATAGGAAGGTCGTAGAGAGTCGGGGTTCTAGAGGTAGGTAGGGGGGAGTGGCTAGCGGGATGTGGGAGGGTCATGGGTCAGGGTTCTGATCCGACTCACAAAATGTGAATATCATAGCAGACTGGAGTATTGGCCTTGGCGGAGGTCCGTGCTCTCAGAGTGCACTTCTACTTTACACGTGTACAAATAAGTACCGCATGTCTTTACCTTCAAAGAGAGCTTGCGGGAGGCTGTAATCTTGCATTTGCTGCCCTGGAAATAGTACAGAATATGACATTTAAGTGCTGAATTTTTAGTTATAAATTACAACATACAGCATGATGCATATTAAACATGCACTTATTCCATAGTTTACCTCTAATAGCCGATTTGTAACAGAAAGAATGATTCAAATATTTTCCATTGCAATGGGAAGGTAGCCTACATGTCACTGTTTGCTATTATTGGAATTACCTCACCTGACTGTCACACTCCCAAATTGACGTCTAATTATATCTGTCCATATGACTCGGTGAACCAAACAGCACAGCAAACCTTCCGTTTACACAACACATGTACAATCTTGTGTGCCTCAAAACTTAATAAGATGTAAATGAAAACATTTGTATCGGTCTCTCACAAACCCATCAGCATGATCCATATTGATGTACGTATAGGTCTGAAAACATCAACATAATTTGATACTCATTTGAAATGATTGAATTCAAGCTTTACATAATAGCTATAATTCAGTAATTTTGAGAAAGTAATCCAAGTCATCTACTTACAACTTTAATTTCTCCTGACTTGGGTTTATTGTCGTTGTACTTTCGAAGGTAAAGCACTTTGCAAATATTGTCTCTAATAAATAATAATCTAACAAATTGTTTCCATAGGGAAAAAAGTTTAGCAATATTTAAATGACTATAACTGATCCTCTGTGTTGGGTGCCAGACTGTAATATTAATTTAGAGGTCAGTGTACAACAAAAGGCTGGTTTCTACAAATTATATCAATCGTCAGTTCAAACTTTTAGTTTTAAATTACACAAATTGTGCTTATTTGAATATTTGATTTGATTTAAAAGTAAACAATTCAAGTTATGATTCTAAAACTTTCTTCTCCACACAGAAAGGCAGAGGCTAGTGAGTGGAGAGGGACAGTCAGTGCAAATAAAGAGTTAGTTAGGCATGAAATGAGACAGTTGCTGATGAGAAGTTAATTCAGCAGCTTACACTACCTTGAGCTCTGCTTTAGGGGCAATTGGTCTGGGGGAATCCTGAGGAGAAAGGAATAAAGACAGCAAATGTAAGCAATTTGAAATATAAAGCCTAATTATTTATTTATTTATTTCACAATAAGTCTGTATAGGCTAATAGGTAAGCCATACAGATTGAAACTTACATCACTGTAATTGCCATGTGGAATTTGTTGGAGCAGAGGAAAGCAGAGATACACAAAGAAACAGGAGACATTGTTTTTCGGCGATAAAAATGATTTGAGAAATAAACAATTAGGCAAAATAAACTTTTAAAAAAACTTACTCATGTGCCATTGTTGAACCTTTAAGAGAAAAATTACGCTGTCAGATGTTAGGGGAAAAAAATTGTGACCAAGAATTTTAAAAAGAATCTGTTTTTTGCGCAGCTGGCGTTTTTAACTGCAGTGGCTTTTATATGTTACAAGCATTGCGCGCTCTGGTATGGGTTTACCAGAGTGTGCACTGCCCCCAAAGATCTTAAATGGAGATGATATAGCACTCACTCCATAGTGGAAAAAATGGTCTGCCTTCTAGTTTGCAAAAGTGGATGTACCATGGAAGTAGGCTTACACTTCAGGACATTAAAGTCAGCCTGATTTTTTTTTAGCTCATTCAAGATTAACTTTAATAGCGACAGTAAGTAATCATATTACAAACGAGGAATTTGACTTAGTGCAAGTATTCAGCGCAGCAGTCACATCAATAGTAGAAGACAAAGCAATACACAAAAACAATCAGAAAATATCAAGGGGCCCGGTGGGGAGTGATAGGTCCTTATTTGTGGGGGCTTTCGGGTCTCATTTAAGAGGCGGATGGCAGTTGGGAAGATGCTGTCCCTGTGATGAGAGGTTCTGGTTCTGCCAGACCTCAGTCTTTTGCCAAGGGGGAGAGCCGAGTTTATGGCCATGGGTGGGAGGGGTCGGCCATGATTTTCCAAGACCGCTTCAGCATCCTGGTGGTGTGTAGGTCCTGAAGGGATTGCTGTATCTGATCACCTTTTCTGGAGAAAAGTCTGGAGATGTGCTTGCGGGCAGCAGCAGCAGCATACCAGACAGTGATGGAGGAGATAAGGATTGACTCGACGGTGGAGGTGTAGAAAAGCATCAATGCTGTCTTTGGTACCTTACTACCTTGAACTTCCTTAGCTGTCGAAGAAAGTACATCGTCAGTCTGTTGTGCTTTCTTGGTGAGAGCTCTGAGGTTCACGTCCTGGCTGATGATGGAACCCAAAAAGTGAAAAGACTCCACAGTGTTGACTGGGTGGGGAGTCAAGTCACCCAGGGTGATGGGGGAAGGTGGAGGCTGCGTTCCTCCTGTAGTCTACAACCATCTTCACTGTCTTTTGAGCATTGAGCTCCAAGTTGTTTTGACTGCACCAAGTCATCAGGTGGTTGATCTCCCGCCTGTACGCAAACTCGTCTCCATCAGAGATCACTCACGAGGCCTATGAGGAATAACCAGAACCTAGGCCAGGGGTGTCAAACATATAGCTCGGGGCCCAGAACCGGCCCACCAAAGGGTCCAATTTGTCCCACAGGATGACTTTGCAAACTGAAAATTGCAATGAGAAGTCTATTCCAATTTTTCAAGCTTGAGATTTGACACATAATATTGATGCACTTGTGAAGGCTAAGGGGTGCCAGGTTTCAGGAGCAAGTTACAATATGAAGTAGTCTAGATCATGTCTTCTGTATTCATTACTAAATAATATAGAGAATTGCACAGTTGCCATCAATTGCAATGCATAGTTACATACAGTAGATTTGATATAATAGGCCTATGGATGGTAACTGAGATAACCTTATGTGAAAACGTGCCTGTAGGCCTAATCTTTACACTAAAAGATTTGGAGGTGTTGTTATAGGTTATTATGCATTGATTTTCTTTGTCTGGCCCGCTTGAGACCAAATTGGGCCCCATGAGACCCGTGGACTAAAATGAGTTTAGGGACATGGTGAGAGCTCTTCTCTTTCTTCACCTCTCTGGTAACACACAATAAACCCTCTCAACCCCTCCACCAGAAATTGTTGGTCGCTCATGCAGGATCAACGGGAAAGCCACGCTTGTTAACTCAGCAACTCGTTATGAGATTAACACCTCTACCAGAGAGGATGAAGTCCCTTCAGCGAACCGGACGGATCCCAATCTCAACTTGAAATGAAGCATTTGCCTATACTGAGCAGCCAAATGCTGGACACAACTTACAGGAACACTCTGCCCATTTTCAACCAGCTTTGTATCATTAGAACATCAGTAGTATATCAGAAAACTGTAAAGTGTTTTGAAGTCTGTCATTTAATTTGACAGTTATTGAGTGTTAAAGTGTGGACCAGTGACATCATTGGTCCACACTAACTCAAATTAATAACTCATTAACTCAAATCAACTCTCAATAACTGTCAAACTATTCATCATTCATCTAGTTTGACATCTAGTGATGTCACTGGTCCACACTCAAATAACACTCAATAACTGTCAAATTAAATGACAGACTTCAAAACAGTTTACAGTTTTCTGATATACTACTGATGTTCTAATGATACAAAGCTGGTTGAAAATGGGCGGAGTGTTCCTTTAATTTTATAGGTGAAAAACAAAAGAAGAAGAAAAGAAAACATCTTATATTCCTATAACCTAATCTGCACTACAGTGTGTCTTTTGCTGTCTTCAGAAATTGATTTTACAATACTTTTTTGTAATGGAATCGAAACCCAATGATAACTCTCCTCAACCACTCAATGTATTTCTGTATTTGCGAGATGCCATGTGTGTGTGTGTGTGTGTGTGTGTGTGTGTGTGTGTGTGTGTGTATATGTGCATATATATATATATATATATATATAGTATGTATATATATATATACATACAATATATGTGTGTGTGTGTGTGTGTGTGTGTGTGTGTGTGTGTGTGTGTGTGTGTGGTGTGTGTGACTGTGACACATGATCAGTCTTTCTCTCTGTTAGAGTTGTTCAGCAGACAGCAGATGGTGGTGTCATGGTGCTATATATTCAGTAACCTTTCTGCTGCTATATCTGTCCTCCACACAATGTTGTGCACCCCCTGACTTCACCCCCTCCCTCCCCAACAGGCAGCGCAGCCATTGTTAAGTTAAGTTTTATAGATAGGGGCCATGCACAACAACTGTTCGGCCAGAATTTACCTATTGCTAATTTGCAATGGTCCCTGTTGAACCAGAGTCCAGCTGAACTGACATTTCTTTCCCTTTTAGATCCAGCCCCTTGTGTCTCTCTCTCTCTTTTCAAACCCCAGCTCTCTTATATGATTGGTTTATTTATTAAGGTGTCATGCACATTGCTGTGCCCAGCCCACATGGGCTTACAGGACACACAGAGAATACAGCAGTAAGAACAATGTATAAAACAATACAATAAAAATGTCACAGCAACAGTACATTCAAAACAACATAAGACGCGAAGCACATTGCTCAGACCCACAGAAACAGATCGGTACATCATTCTCCAAACAAAATGTTTTGTCTTTGCTCCCATGCCTGGCAGATAAAGTTTACAGTGAGAAAGATACCTTTTTTAAAACATAACTCGAGTTTCTCGTAGTCGTCCAACTCATAAAAGACAGCATAAATTGAAGACATTTTACTAAAAAGTACAACCCTTGCCTCATCATAAGCAGTACAGTAGAACAAGAAATGAGTCTCGTTTTCAATTTCCTGTAGTTCACATACTAGACAAAGTCTATCTTCTTCAGGGGTAGCTTTGAGTCTACCAGTTTCTAGTGCTAAGGGAAGAGTTCCCGAGCGTAACTGTAAATGGCCTGCATTTATATAGCGCTTGTATCCAAAGCGCTTTACAATCAGTAGGTACATTCACCCATTCATACACCGATGGCGGCAGGCTACCACGGAGGGTGCCTGCACACGATCAGGAGCAATTTGGGGTTCAGTATCTTGCCCAAGGAAACTTTGACATGCAGACTGGAGGAGGCGGGAATCGAACCACCAACCTCTTTTATCCAAAGCGATTAGTGGACGACCCGCTCTACCCCCTGAGCTACAGCCGCCCCTAACTGTGCACACAGAGATCTTTTTCGTCTGTTTAAGTCAAATTTCACATAGGGTTCCACACAGTAACTGTCTTTTATGAGGCGATGGGTTCTTAGTTTTGGTTTATGCCATAGGTCGGCAGACCATTTGTCTGCCGACTTATACAAAACCCTTCAATTCAATCGTTTAATTTCATTCTGGGGTCATTCGGGTCACTCAAGCCTCCTCCTGCTTATAAGCTACCGATCCCACTGTAGGGAAACTCAATAGGCTACTTAATTGGCCTTTGCCTGGGACTTGATTACCTTTAGGTCATGGTATGAGTGTGGTAGCCTAATGCATGATGCAGAAAGTAAATAGTAAAAAAAAAAAAAAAGTAAAAAAAAACCCCCCAAACATCTCTTTAAGGGCGGTGAGTGTCAACCTTGATGGTGTCGACCTCCTCTGACCTGTTGCATTTCTTAGAATGCAATCCTAGAATAACTTTCAGAAGGTTATTACAAATATCACAGCAAAACTTTATTATGTGATGTCCCTATAACCCCCATCCTGTGTGTGTGTGTGTGTGTGTGTGTGTGTGTGTGTGTGTGTGTGTGTGTGTGTGTGTGTGTGTGCCTGTGGTTCCATCTGCTCGCTACCTAGGCTGGCAGGTAGATTCCTCTCTTTCTCACTCTCACCAAGTCCAGGACATGGTGCTCAAGGCATCAAAGCGTCTCTATCTGCTGAGAGTGCTGACCAGAACAAGCATGTCAGTCGATGACCTCCTACTGATTTACTTTGCCCTTATCAGATCAGTGCTGGAGTATGGACATGTCCTCCTGGTTGCATGCAGCAAAGGACAGGAGGAGGAGTTAGAGCGAGTGCAACGTAGGGGAATTAAGATCATCTCCAGACGTGGCACGCGGCCGCTCCCCCACCTCCCATCTCTAAAGAATCGTAGGGAGGAAGCTGCAATCACTTTACTAAAAGAGATGATGAGTCCATCCCATCCACTACATCAGTGTTTCCCAACTTTTTCTGGCTTATGTACCCCTTGAGCTGTTTCGCCATGCCAATAGTACCCCCTCACTCAGGCGTGTTGATGATTCTCTAAATTGGTTCTATTAAACTCATATTAAAACTTTTAGTATCTAACACGACTGATTATTACATGAAAATAATTTGAATGAATCCCCTTTATAATATAATTCTGGTGGGTTGAAAAAGTCTTCATTTTTTACCAACACTGACCGGGCATGCGTACATAGCATTTTAGAAATGGGCCTATGAAATGACTTGGAATACTGTTTTTTTTTTTCATTTTGGAAATAAATTGTGATCCCCAATCTTTCCACGTACCCCCTTCAAGCTGCTCAAGTACCCCTAGGGGTACACGTACCCCTGGTTGGGAACCACTGCACTACATGCTCTTCTCCCTCCAACCAGACTGCAATGTACTGGTAGGCACATGAGAAACAGCACCGCCCTCTCCATGCCACCTGCCAGGACACAGCGCCTCCAGCAGTCCTTCCTACACACTGCAGTCAGACTCTATAATGATAAAGAAGTGAAAACTGTCTGAGCGTCACCATCTCCATGTTGAGGCTTGATATGTGAATCACTTACTTAGTTAAATTGGTTATCCTTGTTTAGTTTTTCAGCCTACAGTAGGCTATGTACACTTTGTCAATTTTTTATCTTTGTTGTTAAGAAGAGTGCATTTCAGACCTGTCTCTGCGAAACTCAGGAGACCAGACAGGCAGCCGATGAGGAAGATGAAGAGGAACTGGTCAACAATGAACTTGTTGTTCTGGATGATGTTGATGATGATGACGCGGAGGATACCGACATACTAGATGAGGAGGAGGAGGATACTGAGTGAGTGAGTGACCACCAATATTTATTTGCGTTTGGTTTTATGCAATATTTTGCAATAAAAGTCATGAAAATAAATGTGTGTATGTCCATGAGAGTTTAATATTAAGAAATAAAGGCCTCGCTCTAATGCAGGCCTCTGCTCTAATATAGGACGGGGGCTCTCTGCGGCTCAGTAAATAAAGGCCCCGTCCTATATTAGCGGAAATACGGTAATATGGTAGGCTATCAGATGTATATAACCTAGTAGTACATAATGACAACGTATGGCTATTTTGATCATGGGTTTCATACACTTTCTGTAATACATCTAAAAGCAAAAACCGTATCAGATGGGGACCCTGGGTCAAAGTCTTATCAAATACGGGTTTGTGGTCTAATTTGTGTCAGTTTAGGGGTCCTTGACGTGAAACAGTTTGAGAACCACTGAGCTAAGTTGAAGTAGTTTTCCTACTTTGCCCAGTGAATGTGTACATTTGGAAAAGCATTGTATTTATGTCTGCAGTGGGCCATCAATGATATGTGTTCATTCCACTACAGGAGAGACGATGTTCTCTGAAATTAGGTGGAAAGTTACTTTCATTTGAAAGTAATAAGTTACTTTATAATATTACTGCCTGTGTAGAGTAACTCGTTACTTATTACACTACTTTTGCATTACTTTCACCAAAATAACAGCAGTAGCTGAATGACATCGCTGCCCCAGAACCATCCCGAAAAATAATTTCAACTGTCTCAGTGTAAACCGGCCAAAATTCTAAATGTTGTCCTTTCCCTTAGTTATTGTCATCTGTAGTGGTTATTTGCATAAACAACACACAATTTGATTAGGAAATGATGGTATCTTTATTTAAATATAGGCCTATGTGCTTTGATAAAAAAGAAAAGAAAAAAGAAAAGGTAACTCAATTTGTAAATGTGTTATTTGACAAAGTAACTGGTTATTACTGAAATCCTATTGGTAAGAAGTTATATTACTGAGTTACTGCTAAATGTAAACATGTAATAGCCATAATAGCCCCCCCCCCCACCCACCCCCCCCCCCCCACACACACACACACACACACACACTGAGCTATACAGACACAACAGAGCTAGAAATATGCTTTTTATCCACATTTTCTAAGGTGACAGTGTGCTAGCTTGCATAGGAAGCTACAATCAGCATTATTGTACACAGGCCACAATAACTAGAATAATATTACCAATAATTATAATAATAATAAGCTAGATATATGCACAGACATATCAGAGACATTACAAACAGCACTGTCTGCTAAGTGCTAACACTGTTACTTCAGACAGACTGCATTATAACAGCGAGCTAACGTTACATCAGAGCTAGAACTGCATGTTTTTGAATGGAGTTTGGCTATTTCACGATCACGGGGCCAGACAGTAACACAGGTTGACATGTCATGCTTTAGCTGAGGTTAGTTTGAAATGGCATCAAAGCATTAACGGCAGGTGGCGTAGCATAGTGTTAGCATATGAGCAGATGTTAGCATATGGTAACGCTAGCTAACGTATGCCACAATATCACAAAACAAATGTAAACACACACACACACGCATACAATGATTTTCCTCATTACCGACAGACAGTGAGATATCGCCACATATCATGGGGTCGCTCTCTTTTCGCGCTCTTTCTCACGTACGTTACGTATCACGTAACGTGACGGGGAGGCTAGGGGGCGGAGCAACTGCGACAAACCCCCAGCGCGCTCAGTTTGAACCTCAGTGCGGAGCAGAGACCAGAGAGAGGTAGTTGAGATAGAGAGATATCAGACCGTTCTTCAAGACTGGAAGATCAGTGCGGAGCAGAGACCAGAGAGAGGTAGTTGAGATAGAGAGATATCATTAGACCGTTCTTCAAGACTGGAAGATGTCAGCATTTAATCGAGCCAGGTTTTTTCTTAAACGAGCAGGGACGACTCTGGAGGATACAGCGACAGGTGAGCCGTTTGAAAAATTTGTATTGGGACAAAACACACTATCTAGCTAACGTCTGACCTAAAATGGCGTAGCTGTTCTAACGTTAAGTTGGAACAGCAAGCAGCTAGCTGTCTCCGTCGTGTAACTGCTTCAATCAGCACAGGTGTTTTTTACATCCCCATGAGAATTGCATCCCCACCATGTTTTGGTGCTGTTTTAACTTAAAAATGGCGATTTGTACCTGCCGAGATTTGCACCCCACCCCCCCTCCCCCATAAAACTAAACTTCGTTGGAATCGATGTGGATGCTGCTCATTGCTTGAAACCATACTTGAAACACGACGTGCGATCTGTCTAAACACTTATATTAGCGAACATACAAAGTGAACCTGAAGTGAAACTAATATAACAGTTTTCGACGGCCTCACTCAACACATCAGGTAACGGTAACGTTATTCGGGCAGGGATTATTACAGTGCCGTGTGCGGCCCTCCCTCTCTCACTCTGTGCTGCGCGCTGTATCTATCGTTAACGTCACTTGGTCATCTCATTCAAATTATATGTTACATAATTCAGGGGTGTAGTGCAGGGTAAACAACGCAAGTAAACGCAGTTTACCCACCTCTTTGAAATGAGGCAGAGTTTACTCGCCTATTTTCAGATCATCACCTGAATCAGAACTGGGTTTCCATCCAAATGTATCGCATAATTCAAGCGAATTTTGTGAAAATCCGCAAAATAAAATGCGAATTTATGCATGTTTCCATTCAGTTTTGTTTAGCGAGTTTTGGGAGTCGGCAGGTTGAGCAGTCGGTGGCGCTTCTCGTCAGGAGGAGGCCTGTGTGCCTGTAAGAGATCTCTATCAGCGGAGACCTGCTTTGATTGAGTCATCACCCGGTGACGGTGATGATCACCGTCCTCATCGTCGTAAAGTCGCCTTCAAAGCATGATGTTAGATTATAACGAACTAGTTGTGTGGCTAGCCTTCCCAAATGTTGAGGGTCGTTTTTTAGAATTTAATACATAGAATTGGGAACGTTACATTCAATTTCATTCAGACTGCCTGGCGCTAATCGCCACCATTTCCCCCTGGAGTAGCATAAAGCGGAAGTGAAGTCACATCTGGTACGTCATCGTTAATTCGCAAAATCTGTTTCCATTGCAAAAGTTCGCATCTTCCTACTGTTGATATGCTGATAAATCCACCCCCTCCAAGCGTAAAAACATTTATGCGATATTTCGACCTTATTCGAATTTCTGGTGTTTCCATTCAAGTTTATATTCGCATTTTGGGTAAATGCGAATATCCAGAGGTGGATGGAAACCCAGTTGAGTGCAAACAGGTGGGTAAACTAGCTACTCACCATGGATGGGTACTTTACTCACTCACATCACCTCTGTATTTACCACTGCTTAACATAATGTACTGCTATTATTTAGCCTGTGCTTGATCAACTATAGGCCTAATGAGTTTTGGGGTGTGTGATGCTGATTTATTAGTGTGTGCATGTAGTACATTGATTAAGATTGATTGTTAATGATATGTTTGGGCTTCTCTTGTATCATTTATGCCGACATGCATTTTACATTTTTGGCTGCGTTGCATAAATGGTTAACTACTCATTATTAGTAACTCAGCAACTGTAATTCAGATCATTTTATTCTCATTCAATACATTTCATCTCCGTCTCTAACACACGCTCAGCACCTACAAGCTGGTTGCCAGAAGAAGACGATGAAAAACACACACACACACACAGTCCTGTTGTGCGCTTTAGCAACTTTATGCACTAATTACTTTTTTCCTAGTGCTGCCAACATTTTGTTAATGGCCCCATTGTTTAGACAGAAAGACTGCCACTGATTCGTCTATAATTGTCTGTGCTATAATAGGGGGATTTTTTTGTCTTTTCTAGATATCAACGACATGGAGCCTGCTGACGCTGTGGTTTCCACCGGACCTCTCCCGAACATCTGTGTGTCCACCGCGGCCCAGACGCACCACATGAAGAAGCTGTGGACCCGTGCTAAGTGCTGGGAGTGTGATGACTACATTCCTTTGTTCAAGGGGTCCAAGTGTAAGGAGGTGAGAGGACTTTTCATCATGTCTCTACCACCAAGCTCTTGGAGAGATGACTGCTCTGAGAGATATTCATTATTTCATGAAAAGTGGGTTTTAGCTCTATGTACATGACGTGACATCGGGTACTCACCACGTGATGAAATAATAATCCATAGTTACGTGAAACGTCATTTTTGTAGCAAATCTGCACCGAGTTACTTCCTTGTTTTCATGAACACAACGCTTCCGCTGTACAGCGCATGCGCGCATCTTGCCTCTGGGACGCAACTGCTTAGTCCCAGGAGAGGCCTTTGGAGGGCGGTGTGTGTGACCAATAGAGGTGACATTCTCCCTGTTACAAGTCACTCTACCATCTTCAATGACTAAAAAGCTGTTATATTAAAGGGATAGTGTGGATTATTGGACATAAAGTTGTATGAACTCCATACCAGTTGTAGAGTGTATTGGGAGCTGACTTGCCGATCCATGAGTCCCGTGGGCGGAGCTCTAGCTTAATCTGAGTGGAGAAAAACGAGTCCCGATGGGCATTCTAGGGTCACGGAGTTATCAAGTTTTACTCGTAAAGAAAGCATGCATGTTTTGGTACTACTTTCTGGCTCCGCGCACTGCATCCATGGCGGTCACTAACACTGTGTAGTACAGGTGTTCCGCTCAAAAGAATAAAAAAGATCAAAAGGCCAGGGTGTTTTAATTTGCGTTTAAACGCCTGGGCAATGGGCATTGCTCACTACAAATAACATGAGCTCAGCAGAGTCGGCTGCATGTTCGTTTCTCTTCCTTCTCGTCTCGCAGCAGCTGGTAAGAAAATAGTGGGCGTGCACATGGCCCACGCACCGATGCATTCTGATTCAAACATGTTGTGATCGAAACTGGAGCGGGACTGAGCGGGTGATCGGTGCCGCTCCAACTTTCGCTCCGGGACCACTCTGGTCCTCCTCGCTCACCGCTCAAGCCAAAATCCCCCCGTTCCGCTCCACACTCCGCTCACATGCTCTGATCCGCACTATCCCTTGAAGGTGAAAAAGTAACTGATTGAGGCTTTAATGTGTTCACACTACAGTGTTCTCTAACGTGCTTTAATGTGTTCACACTACAGTGTTCTCTAACGTGCTTTAATGTGTTCACACTACAGTGTTCTCTAACATGCTTTAATGTGTTCACACTACAGTGTTCTCTAACGTGCTTTAATGTGTTCACACTACAGTGTTCTCTAACATGCTTTAATGTGTTCACACTACAGTGTTCTCTAACGTGCTTTAATGTGTTCACACTACAGTGTTCTCTAACATGCTTTAATGTGTTCACACTACAGTGTTCTCTAACGTGCTTTAATGTGTTCACACTACAGTGTTCTCTAACGTGCTTTAATGTGTTCACACTACAGTGTTCTCTAACATGCTTTAATGTGTTCACACTACAGTGTTCTCTAACGTGCTTTAATGTGTTCACACTACAGTGTTCTCTAACATGCTTTAATGTGTTCACACTACAGTGTTCTCTAACATGCTTTAATGTGTTCACACTACAGTGTTCTCTAACGTGCTTTAATGTGTTCACACTACAGTGTTCTCTAACGTGCTTTAATGTGTTCACACTACAGTGTTCTCTAACGTGCTTTAATGTGTTCACACTACAGTGTTCTCTAACATGCTTTAATGTGTTCACACTACAGTGTTCTCTAACGTGCTTTAATGTGTTCACACTACAGTGTTCTCTAACGTGCTTTAATGTGTTCACACTACAGTGTTCTCTAACGTGCTTTAATGTGTTCACACTACAGTGTTCTGTAACGTGCTTTAATGTGTTCACACTACAGTGTTCTCTAACGTGCTTTAATGTGTTCACACTACAGTGTTCTCTAACGTGCTTTAATGTGTTCACACTACAGTGTTCTCTAACGTGCTTTAATGTGTTCACACTACAGTGTTCTCTAACGTGCTTTAATGTGTTCACACTACAGTGTTCTCTAACGTGCTTTAATGTGTTCACACTACAGTGTTCTCTAACGTGCTTTAATGTGTTCACACTACAGTGTTCTCTAACGTGCTTTAATGTGTTCACACTACAGTGTTCTCTAACGTGCTTTAATGTGTTCACACTACAGTGTTCTCTAACGTGCTTTAATGTGTTCACACTACAGTGTTCTCTAACGTGCTTTAATGTGTTCACACTACAGTGTTCTCTAACGTGCTTTAATGTGTTCACACTACAGTGTTCTCTAACGTGCTTTAATGTGTTCACACTACAGTGTTCTCTAACGTGCTTTAATGTGTTCACACTACAGTGTTCTCTAACGTGCTTTAATGTGTTCACACTACAGTGTTCTCTAACATGCTTTAATGTGTTCACAGTGTTCTCTAACATGCTTTAATGTGTTCACACTACAGTGTTCTCTAACGTGCTTTAATGTGTTCACACTACAGTGTTCTCTAACGTGCTTTAATGTGTTCACACTACAGTGTTCTCTAACGTGCTTTCATGTGTTCACACTACAGTGTTCTCTAACGTGCTTTAATGTGTTCACACTACAGTGTTCTCTAACGTGCTTTAATGTGTTCACACTACAGTGTTCTCTAACATGCTTTAATGTGTTCACACTACAGTGTTCTCTAACGTGCTTTAATGTGTTCACACTACAGTGTTCTCTAACGTGCTTTAATGTGTTCACAGTGTTCTCTAACATGCTTTAATGTGTTCACACTACAGTGTTCTCTAACGTGCTTTAATGTGTTCACACTACAGTGTTCTCTAACGTGCTTTAATGTGTTCACACTACAGTGTTCTCTAACGTGCTTTCATGTGTTCACACTACAGTGTTCTCTAACGTGCTTTAATGTGTTCACACTACAGTGTTCTCTAACGTGCTTTAATGTGTTCACACTACAGTGTTCTCTAACATGCTTTAATGTGTTCACACTACAGTGTTCTCTAACGTGCTTTAATGTGTTCACACTACAGTGTTCTCTAACATGCTTTAATGTGTTCACACTACAGTGTTCTCTAATGTGCTTTAATGTGTTCACACTACAGTGTTCTCTAACGTGCTTTAATGTGTTCACACTACAGTGTTCTCTAACGTGCTTTAATGTGTTCACACTACAGTGTTCTCTAACGTGCTTTAATGTGTTCACACTACAGTGTTCTCTAACGTGCTTTAATGTGTTCACACTACAGTGTTCTCTAACATGCTTTAATGTGTTCACACTACAGTGTTCTCTAACATGCTTTAATGTGTTCACACTACAGTGTTCTCTAACGTGCTTTAATGTGTTCACACTACAGTGTTCTCTAACATGCTTTAATGTGTTCACACTACAGTGTTCTCTAACATGCTTTAATGTGTTCACACTACAGTGTTCTCTAACATGCTTTAATGTGTTCACACTACAGTGTTCTCTAACATGCTTTAATGTGTTCACACTACAGTGTTCTCTAACGTGCTTTAATGTGTTCACACTACAGTGTTCTCTAACGTGCTTTAATGTGTTCACACTACAGTGTTCTCTAACATGCTTTAATGTGTTCACACTACAGTGTTCTCTAACGTGCTTTAATGTGTTCACACTACAGTGTTCTCTAACGTGCTTTAATGTGTTCACACTACAGTGTTCTCTAACGTGCTTTAATGTGTTCACACTACAGTGTTCTCTAACGTGCTTTAATGTGTTCACACTACAGTGTTCTCTAACGTGCTTTAATGTGTTCACACTACAGTGTTCTCTAACGTGCTTTAATGTGTTCACACTACAGTGTTCTCTAACGTGCTTTAATGTGTTCACACTACAGTGTTCTCTAACGTGCTTTAATGTGTTCACACTACAGTGTTCTCTAACGTGCTTTAATGTGTTCACACTACAGTGTTCTCTAACGTGCTTTAATGTGTTCACACTACAGTGTTCTCTAATGTGCTTTAATGTGTTCACACTACAGTGTTCTCTAACGTGCTTTAATGTGTTCACACTACAGTGTTCTCTAACGTGCTTTAATGTGTTCACACTACAGTGTTCTCTAACATGCTTTAATGTGTTCACACTACAGTGTTCTCTAACATGCTTTAATGTGTTCACACTACAGTGTTCTCTAACGTGCTTTAATGTGTTCACACTACAGTGTTCTCTAACGTGCTTTAATGTGTTCACACTACAGTGTTCTCTAACGTGCTTTAATGTGTTCACACTACAGTGTTCTCTAACGTGCTTTAATGTGTTCACACTACAGTGTTCTCTAACGTGCTTTAATGTGTTCACACTACAGTGTTCTCTAACGTGCTTTAATGTGTTCACACTACAGTGTTCTCTAACGTGCTTTAATGTGTTCACACTACAGTGTTCTCTAACGTGCTTTAATGTGTTCACACTACAGTGTTCTCTAACGTGCTTTAATGTGTTCACACTACAGTGTTCTCTAACATGCTTTAATGTGTTCACACTACAGTGTTCTCTAACGTGCTTTAATGTGTTCACACTACAGTGTTCTCTAACGTGCCACAAGAGCTGCATGAAGACGCTAGACATCCACTGTGACCATTCCTCTGAGGTGGACTGCATCATCACCAAGTGCATCTCTGAGATAGAGGACCCGTCACTCAATCTGGAGGTGAGGGAGTGCTCTCTCGTGCACACACACACACACACACACACACACACACACACACACACACACACACACACACACGCACACACACACACACACAGTGTGTCTTAAAGGGATACTCCACTTTTTTGGGAGTTTAGCTCATTTGCCACATAACCAAGATACACCATGTCTTACCAGCACTGTCCGTGCAGTTTACAGTGAGCTAGTGAAGTTAAGTTAGTGAAGTTAGTTAGTATCGCCATAGAATGGAGGGTAATGGTACAGCCGTAAAAAATCTGCCAAAACACACATCTCACAGCGCCAAAATACATGTTGTGCTTCGGGGTACTCACCACACGATGAAATATGAATCCAAAATGCACATAATCGGTCTTTTTGGAAGGAAAAGAGGTAGCCGGCACTACTTTCCAAACATGACCACCGACCTCTTTTCCTTCCAAAAAGACAGATTATGTGCATTTTGGATTCAGTCATCCCCAGCCCCCCCCCCGGCTAATCACGTAAAACTTCTGTTTAACAGCTGGTAATACAAAATACAGCTCAGAACATGCTACCTACAGATGGAACTCAGCCAAGCTACAGTCAGAAGGTCAGATTAAAGCCTTACAGTTGAATTGAGCCCATCAACAAGACCTGAGGCAGCATTTGTGTTTAAAAGGGGACCTATTGAGCTGCCTTCACAGGGAGGAATAAGAATCACATTTGATCACCAAGTACAATAAATTACTCTTTTTTTGCAAATCAGGAAGCAACAGAGTACATCCTCACATGGGGTGCTGGAAACAGCTGGATTTACAATAGCCAGTAGATGAAACATATCTCTCTCAAAGAGGAGGAGATATTGATTCAAAGTTTTCAGATTAGTTGATATCTTTACCGCCATCCATCTTTGTACAAACCTGGGTCCACAATGTGTTTTTGTTCCAGTCCAGACCGGCTTCCCACCCGCAGCCACGGCCAATTGTGTCTGTATGAAATACAATTGGCCGTGTCTGCGGGTGGGAAGCCGGTGGGTCGGGGCGCCTGTTCGGTGGGGAGAGGAACTGGGGGGCCGCGTGATCCTCCCACGCGCCATGTCCTGCCGGCTGTCGGGTGAAAAGAAGCGGCCCACGTGTATCGGAGGAAGCATGTGCTAGTCTGCAAACTTTTTTTTGTCTGAGTCCAACCCACTTGTGTTCCTCCGTGTCCAGCTCGCCTCGCCTCCCGTGCAGCCGATGGAGATTTCTGACGACAGCCCCGTGTTTCTGAGCCCCTGGTCTCTGAACGATGATGAGGACGACAAATGGACAGCCAGCTGGCCCACCGTCCCACTGGTGTCCGAGAACACAGGACAAGATTCTGTAAGTAACAACGCCTCTATGGTTAGATTTCCTATAAGACATGCTCACAGAAAAAGAGATGGAAATACTGAAGCTGCATCCCTAACCTGAAGAGGTCTCTTGTGGGCCATCTCAATCCCAAGCCTAACCCTAACCCTAACCCAATGACCTTACTGAGTCATTTGATGAGGTAGTCCTGTCCAGTCACCTCTGGAGGATAAAACCACTGTAGGGCCCTAATGAGCAATGAGCAACGAAAGCTGTGTCACTAAACATACTTCCTGATTATTGATAAGATGCTAATGTTTTTTCTTCTTTTCTTCTTGATGTATTCTGTGTTTGTGCTAAGAAGCAGAGCGATGGAGGGCTCAACCAGAAAAATAAGGTGCTCTACCAGGCAAATGAGGGGCTCATCCAGGCAAACGAGGTGCTCATCCAGGCCAATGAGGGGCTCATCCAGGCCAATGAAAAATTGGCAAAAGAGCTGGAGGATGCCAAGAACAAGGTACATGGAGACAACATTTATTTTTTTATTGAACAGTATTTAAAGTGTTTGATTGAGCAGTTGCTAATCACGAGCTCACTCAAAAACAGATCCTGTCTTGCGAGTTGAAGGCGAACGAGAATGAGATCAGCACTTTGAAGACAAAAGCTCTGAAATACACAACTAATTTCACGTATTGTTGACAGTAGGCATGGGTCGATTTCCGGTTTTACCGGTTCGGTTCGGTGTATGAGCCCAAACCGGTTTGATCACGTGCAAACCGAAAACCCCTTTTTTTTTTTTTTTTTTTTTGCCAGTCCATTCTGATTGCACTATTGTTCGTATTAGCCTCTTCTCAAGTTGCACTAGTAGGCAAAAGTCTTATTTTGTTTATTATGTTGATGTTTGAAGAAAAGTTAAGCTGAATAGTTATGAGAAATAAAAACAGTGTGTTGTTACAGTTAAAAGGTTCTGCTTATTTATATTCAGTGTTCATGCTGGTTGGCAGCGTACCAGCTTAGAGGTGCTTTATCGCCACCAACTGCAGCCGCTTTGATACGGTTTTTTGGGGAATATCGAACCGGTTTCAAAATGTTCAAACCGACCCATGCCTTGACAATACCAGCTTAGAGGTGTATTATCGCTATCAGGTGGACTGAAGTTGCACTACAGACAGTTATGGGCCACACTCGGTAGCCCTGCTTAAAAAAAAAAAAAATTAATTACAAAAATAATCGGTATACCGGTTCGATCCGGTTTAGACGGCAATATCGAACCGGTTTTAAAATTTTCAAACCGACCCAGCCCTAGTTGACAGTAGAACAATTTAGACAATAACCTAGCCTGCAGTTTGATTCATCACTGCAGCAAATATAGTTTGCTGTGATAAGGCCTGAGCCTACTGCGCTTTCACTATTATTCTGTGTTATGTCTGTAAACTATTATTGTGTGTTATGTCTGTAATACTCTCACACTAAGCCGTCTGTCCTTCTTGGTGTTGTGCAGATTTCAGAGCTGCATCGTGAGATCGATCACAACCTAGTGGACAAGAAGAATCATGAGAACAAGATGAAGGACATAGAGAACAAGCTGCAGCAGCATAACGCCACAAGGTAATGCAAGACCTACAAATCTCCCTTTTTTTTTGTCCCCAAAGAATAGAGACAAAGTCTGTATTGTAAATATGAGTCTTAACTGCAAATTGTTTAGACTAAGATAAAACATTTCCTGCTTCATACGATGCCCTTATTTTGACTTGACTACATTAAACAACGAACTGGCGTGCTCAACCCAACGTTTTAAAGAAAGTCACTGGGTGCCGATCCAAAAATCTCGAAATAATTAAATCAAAAACAGCACTCACAGATGTCCAAAGTACAAACTTTTAATGCGCACAGCAGCAGCAAAACGGACACGTTTCAGCCTTAGGCTTTCCTCAGCGTTAGGTAACGCTGAGGAAAGCCTAAGGCTGAAACGCCTCCGTTTTGCTGCTGCTGTGCGCATTAAAAGTTTGTACTTTATACATCTGTGAGTGCTGGACTTGACTACATTACCATTTATTTTCCATCATGCTTTTTGCTTTTTGCCCTATCAAGGGGGATTCCATATTATAAATGATCTGAACTTTTCAGACCCAGTACACATGACTTCAATTTCACAATTGTTGATGTTGAAGTATAGCTATTCTTCAGCCATAACGCGATATAGCTTAGCTAACAATAATATTGAGCTCTGACCCAAAAAATTAAAACCAGTCAGGGAATTCAGGTCTGGAACAGGCCTTCGCAGGGGGGCCCAAGCAGTTTCATGGGAGGCTCAGTGAATCAAAGTGAAAAAAGATGACATCTTACATTAGTTATCAATAGGAGATCACATAGTATAGCCTAAATGTGTGTGATTTGGTTAATAGGTCAGAGACAGTAGTTTTAGATAATTTTACAGTTTTTGTCACTTTCCCAGAGTCAAACTAATAAATGCCATCAAACAGACGTTCTTTCTGTATTTGGTTTAGTCTGAAGGATGTCAAACAGTAATATCAGGCTATCTTGGCTCAATTGTTGAGTGTCTATGGGATCAAATAACATAATCATGATCCCATATGCATCCAGGAATTGAGCGAGGTGGGGCCTCCTTTTTCCAAGCTTTGTCTGGGGGGAGGCCCACAGTCTCAGACTTTGAACACCCCTGATCTAACCCTGCATAACACTCCCGCTGCTGTTTCAGCAAAATGGCCGAATGATGTCTACTACTTTGCCCACCACCACTGTTTTGGCTATTGCCTAATCTTATTCACAGGCAACTATATCATATATTGACAGATATATTTGGACACTTTCATGTGAATACGCCTCCCTCACAGACACGCACTCACAGAATTTCCAGCTAAAGTGTTCTTGTTAGTGTCACCATGATCTCATCCCTGGTTTCATTTCTCCAACTGCAGGAGCAGCACAGAGGCCACAACCAAGGCCCACCGTGGCCCGCTGAGGGAGCTCGTCCGCAATGAAGACAGCCCCAAGAAGCGGCGCACCTCCACCTGGAGGGTCACCAAGTGGAAGTTCACCAAACGGAACAGCCACGTTTTGTAAATATACCAAATTGAACACTGCCGGTAGAGCAACGGTTTTCACCATACGCTTTCAATGGAGGGACTGTCCTTGCTGTTGCCGGTGAAGCCTTTTCCATCGTAGCCTCAGACACGCGTCTCAGTGAAGGCTATTCCATTCACAGCCGTGACTCCCCGAAATGCTACAAGCTGACAGACACCACTGTCATGGTGACTGCCTGACCCTGACTAAAATCATTGATGCCAGAGTAAAGATGTACAAACACTCCAACAACAAGATAATGACCAGCGGAGCCATAGCAGCCATGTTGTCCACCATCTTGTACGGCAGGAGGTTCTTCCCCTACTATATCTAACGTCATTGGACGACTGGATGAGGAGGGCAAGGGAGCAGTGTACAGTTTTGACCAACAGGTTTGAAAGTATAAAAACTGTTGTGTTGTTGTTGTTTTTTTGTATTACAAATATTACATATTATTTGTGTATGTCATGAATAATAACGGAGGATGCAGAGTGCTGTCCAGGTTTTGGAAACCAAACTAATGAAAGAAATGGATAAAAAACGTTTTTTTTTTTAATTATTATTATTATTATAATAATTATTATTATTATCCAGATCTGAACTTTGTCGTTTTCTCGTCATGCTGGAGTTTGATTAAATGTCCTGAGCCAGTGAGATTTTAATTAGATTATTTCTGCTGTTGGCTCCTGTCTCTCCAGTGAGACTGTTGTTTTTGGTTGTCCAGGACCGCTCCTCCGTCCTCTGCTTTCCCTCCCTCTGTTTTAATTGTTCTTGGAAGAATACAAATGCTTCTTTTCTTTTTACATTCTTATTAGTATATGAAGGAGAAGAAAAGCCAGCACTCTCAAAAATGTCCTTTTGTTAATTTAATTGAAGCAGATGGCAGGTACAAACGTTTCGACAGAAGTCTTCCTCAGTGTACAAAGAACCAGGAAATGATAGACCCTTATATACTGTCTGTTACTTCCTACTTCAGCTTTTCAAAATAAAATAAAACTGTGTCTAGGTAATGTTATATATTTTCATTACCTATGTTCTATTAGTCTTGGTCTCCATATGCACTTTATTTATTTGACTGTGCTTTAGGATCTAGTATTTTTATTGACTTCTTGTATTTTTTCATATGGACTTTATCTACTTCACTGTGCTTTATGATCTGGATTTTGTCTTTATTGTATTGTTTGCTCATGCACTTTATGTACTTTACTGTGCGTTATAGGTTTCTATCTTACTTTGTTATTTCCATAGACACTTTATTTACTTTACTGTGTTTATCTATATATGACTTGTTAAGTTTTATTTTATTTTATTTTGAAAAGCTGAAGTAGGAAGTAACAGACAGTATATAAGGGTCTATCATTTCCTGGTTCTTTGTACACTGAGGAAGACTTCTGTCAAAACGTTTGTACCTGCCATCTGCTTCAATTAAATTAACAAAAGGACATTTTTGAGAGTGCTGGCTTTTCTTCTCCTTCATAGACCATTTTGAGCCGTGCACCCACCAACTGTTTTTTGTGAGTGTGCTTGCTTTTCCCCTTTTTCATTCTTATTAGTATAAAAACTGCTTTTTTTGTATTTTTGTATATATTTGTGTGTCATGAATAATAATAAAAAATTAAGTTTATGAAAGGAAGGCCTTGTATCAATGCATTTTTTAAATAATCTTGAACTCTGTTACTTCCCTGAAAAACGTCATTGTAAGAAGTCTACCAAATATCCATTCCACGTTTATTCAATCTGATGAAATATGTATGCTACAGTATGAGGACCAGAGGGAGTTGTTTCAAGGGTGTTTTGTTATTTCCCCTCGTGCATGTGGTTGATATACAGATGAATGGCTAGAAGCAAATGATGACAAAGGTTTAAATCAGAGGTTTTCAAAGTGGGAGGTGGACCTCCCCAGGGGGCCTCCAAACTGTTTCAGGGGAGGCTCAGTGTTCAGAAAGAAATTGCAGTGTTGAATTTCGCGCAATCCCACCAATAAGATCACAGCTTTCACGTATCTCCTTGACTGTCACTAGGAATTATAAAGGGCTGATCATCCCTGAAAACTTTCACTTCTGTGTGAATACCTCCAACTGCCCCCCCCGCCCCAGTTCAGAAAACTGAATGGGATGGTTCTGTTCTAGATTAGCTTTACATGTATTGCCACTTATCATTATTGCCACTACTCGCAAAGTACACATACCAGCTACTGAAGTACAGTACTTAAGTATCTTTTCTGAGTATCTGTACCTTACTTGAGTATTTAAATTTCTGTCAATTTTCACTTTTCCTCCACTACATTTTCCATAAGCATCTTAGTTACAAAGTAAAATCCATTGTAAAATCACAAGAAATTTGGTAGCCTGCAAGCAAGCAGGTTTGTGTATGAAACTTATTATAATATGATGCTATGTAAAGCTCTTTGAGACATGCTTGTAATAAAGGGCCAATATGGGAACCCAGAGTATTTCATCACATGTTTGTACCTATCATGTGCCTTAACCTTTTCCACGCTAGATGAAGATAACAGTGTTTTATATAACTTTACTCCCCCTCCACCTCGTCATCCCCCACTATCGCACTCCTTCATCCATCTCCCTTCTCTCCCTCATTTCATTCAATTCACACATTATACACTCACACATAATAAATAAAAAATATTGCATGTTTTACATATTAAGCTAAGTCAGTGGTTCCTTAAAAGTAGGGTCCGGGGACCCCTTAGGGGTCCTTGAGTGGTTTGCAGGGGGTCCCCAGCAAAAGGGGGATCATTTTCACTATAATTCCATGCATAGTAACATAATGACAATGTATGGCTATTTTGATCATGGGTTTCATACACTTTCTGTAATACATCTAAAAGCAAAAACCGCATCAGATGGGGACCCTGGGACAAAGTCTTATCAAATTGGGGTTCGTGGTCTAATTTGTGTCAGTTTTGGGGTCCTTGACGTGAAACAGTTTGAGAACCACTGAGCACTGAGCTGACTATGCACATTCCTTTGCTTGGTTACAGTGACCTCTGGTGGCGGAATATGAGGCCTGACATGCTGTTCATGACTGTTCCTTATCTACCAGCCATCTAAAACACAACAGAAGAGTGATGTCATGCGTGCAGGTGCATACCAGTGATGGAGAGGCGTAGATAAAAAGTTAGAACCATGGTGATTTATGTGAGCCTAAATATCAAGTTCACGTTTTTATTGACTTTCATTTCCCCTTATTGATTCAGAATTTTCCCTCTCCATGAAAATGTATTCTTTTGCATTTTTCTTACACTTCTACCAAAGCAAAATGCTGTCCATCAATTTGATCCTAATACTGCAAAATCACATATTCATAAATCTGTTTTCCTATCATAAACTTTTTTAAGAAATCAATTAAAAAACAACAACCCTATATTCTAAAAACAAAGCTATTCAAATCATAAAGATAGTAGGCATAGTCTGTATTCACCTTATTCAGAAGAGACCGTCTGGCTTGAGAGACTAACAATACAATCGGAGGTTCCAAATGTATTTACTTCCTGTGACTCATAAACCTAGTCTGACACAATTGTGAGTTAAACTAGGTTTGGCCAGGTGAGTCAGACTAGTTTGAGCAGGTAATAAATCTCCATCTCTCTATATAATCTCCTAAAATAACTAGCTTGCATCAACCTCGGAGATGGCTGGGGCTTGAATGGGCATGACACCACTGACCCCATCTGCCCTTTGCTGATTAGATCTGTGCTGCGAGGAGTTAAGTCTCTATTTAAGGAAAATGTCCATAAAACTCATACTCATAGGCCTACTCTCTCTCCTTTGAGAGAACTTGCTGGTAACGAGAGGTTACCTAGGTGCCACACAAATATGTCTCCAACATTTTATAATTATTATTTTTTTACTTGCGTGTACCACATCCACAAGTGTAAATTAAATGGTTGTAAACCATTCTTTCCCGTATTTAAGAATGATCTCAGTGAATATATGGACACCATCAAATAGCCTACTCAAAGAACTCTAAAGCAATTCAGACTGTGACCTCATGAAGTGCCTTAGTTGTAGGCTATGTAAATTTATGTTTGTATGCAGTGTTGGGGGTAACTCATTACAAAAGTAATATATTACATGTAATAGGCTATAGGCTATTACTTTGAGCAGTAACTCAGTATATAACTGATTACCAATATGATTTCAGTAATATTATAGGCTACCAGTTACTCTGTCTGTCAAGTAACACAAGTTAAATATTGAGTTAAAAATATATTTATCAAAGCACATATTTAAATAAAGATAGCCTACAATCATTTCCTAATCAAAATGTGTGTTTTCATGTAAATAACCACTATAGATGACATGACAATAACAAAGGAAAAGGATAACATTTAGAATTTTGGACTGTTTACACTTCAAGACGGTTTAAATTATTTTTCGCGATGGTTCCGCCAATGTCATTGTTACTGCAGTTATTTTGGTGAAAGTAAGCAAAAGTAGTGTAATGAGTTTACTCTACACAGACAGTAGCCTAATATTGTAAAGTATACTTTCAAATGAAAGCATGGGAACCACTGCTCTACGCCTAGCCTCAAATTCACTTGTTGCCAAAAAGCTTTTTTCCATAGACGGCCATTGTAAAAGAGAGTCCTAGTGGCTGGGCTGCCTTTCTCTCTGTCTGCCTGTTTGTCTTCCATAAAGACACAGATTTATGAAATTAAAAGCAAACTTTATTAAAGCAATGTTGTACAGATTAACACAAAGAAGGAGCAGTCTACAAAATAGATAACAGGACATTTCTGTCTATCAAGCCAGTCAGTAAATCTGTCCGTCTGTCTTGTCTACATGCGGCAGGTGTCGTGGAAAGCCTCCAGGGTCCTAAAGTCCCTCCACGTTGGAGGAAGTCCGTCCTGCAGGAAGCGACCGCAACGCTGGCAGGGAGACTGGAAGAGTTTAATGTAGCTACGCAGCCACGTCATGAAGGAGCGTACGACCACGTCGGGCATCTGAGGCAGCTGGTAGTGCAGCAGAGCCGTGGTGGCGTGGTCGGTGACCTTCTGGAACACCTGGTAATGGGACTTGGTCCAGATGTCCAGCTTTCCCTCCTCGTTGTAAACGTTCTCGTTGTATCCTCTGACGATGGTTCTGTCGATGAACAGCGAGCGCATCACGACGATCGCCTTCAACACCTTCCCCAGGGTCACCAGCAGGACGGCCGACGTCCCGTTGGGTCTGAACAGTTCGATGGTCATGTCGGGAAACATTCTGCCGATCCGAGAGATGACATCGTCCACATACTGAGGGGGCAGGACCAACGTGCTGGGTTGGACCTTGGGCCGCCTCTTGGCCGACGCTCCCATCTGATTGGCCGATCGTTTGAGCGACTGCTGGTTCAACAAACTGGAGGCCAGGCCAGCGTGGTACTGCAACTTGTTGGACCACTTGTAGGCCTGCAGCAGCTGGGAGTAAAGTGGGGTTTTGTCCTGGACTGGGTCCAAACTGAGAAGACCACTGTTATGAAGAGGGTGAGACTCAGAGGGACGTCCAACCAGGCCACTGAGACGCTCCAACTCATTGAGGTCTCTGTTGACAGCCTGCAGGTCGGAACGTAAGAGACAGAGACAGTTACAAATCCATACTTTCTAAGAGCAAACTGAACAAAATATTTCCTTCTGTCTCCAATGCCTTTGGTAAGTGTAAATCGGAGGATGAGACCTTAGGTCATCTATTCTGCTCTTGCTATGTTATCATATTCAGTGTTTCCCCTAGAAAAGATTTCAGGCCCGGAGGGATTTCGAAACATACCACAACCGCAACGGCGGTGGCCCTCGCTGGCGACGCTAAACCTTTAGCTAACCTGTTCGCATCTATGTTGGCAATGGCATCCCAAGTATCATCATACTATTATGGGATGCGATGTGAACAGTTAAATGGTAAATGGACTGCATTTATATAGCGCTTTTATCCAAAGCGCTTTACAATGTGCCTACATTCACCCATTCACACACCGAAGGCGGCCAGCTGCCACGCAGGGTGCTGGCACAGCCATCGGGAGCAATTTGGGGTTCAGTGTCTTGCCCAAGGACACTTCGACATGCGGACTGGAGGAGCCGGGTTCGAACCACCGACCTTCTGGTTAGTGGACGACCTGCTCTACCTCCTGAGCCACAGCCGCCCCTGTTGTATTATGGGATGTGCGTTTCCCAGGCAACGACACACGTTGACATGTTTTGGAACAGCACTGCACGCTGGCACAATGCTCCTAAAAGCAAAATGCTTATTGTTTTGAATGATTTGGCATCTTCTATTACTGTCAACACTGTCAACACCAGTATTGTTGTATTGTAATAATATGCCATAAAGGTTTATTGAAATTTTGGGGAGAGCAGGGGGAAAAAAAACAAAAAAGGGGAAACACTGATATTGTGAACTCAGTAACGTGAATCGTATCGAATCGTGAGTTGAGTGTATCGTTACATCCCTACTGTACCTGCAGGTTGTCCTGGAACTCTGATATGAAGCCCTTCTCGCGGGCTTCCAGGGTCTCGCGGTTCTTCATGCCGTCCTTCAGCGACTCAAACACGCGGCTGACGCTGGAGCGCAGCGCCTGGATGCCGCTGATCGCCTGGGAGAATGCCTCCAGGTTGACCCCGACGTTCACCACGTCTGCCATCTTCCCTTCACTGTCTGTCTGCTACACAGGAGACAAAGATCTCACATTGGTAAGAACCAAATGCTAATAGGTTGTTCCATTGCAACATCAGTGAACAGCAAATCTGCCATTTTGGCCTGAAAGCGACCTCTCTGATTGGCTGTCATGGCTCTGTGCTGTTGTCCCAAGGAGGCTGGGTTTTTTTCAGGCCAAAATGGTGGCAGCACTGTTATCAAAAAAGCACTACACTATTCATAGCTTTCAAGGGGCGTTACGTGCTGCCGGGAACGCCCACCTGACGGTCAAACAGTACTGCTAAGTACTGTTGGAGCGGACGACAGCACAGGCATCACTACAGTATCTTCTCTTTTAGCAATAGTCTCACTAATCCCACAGTGGTTTACCTGCTTTTGAGATCTGCAAAAAATAGTTTGCTTCTGTCTCACCCGTTCTCCCTCTCTCTTCACACGCGACGAGGGCTGTGCTCTCTCTCCACAACATTATAAAAACGAGTCCGCACTCCGCACGCAGTTTGTTGTGAAACAATTTCTCCGAACTGCCATGTGTTGGACAGTAACGTTAACGATAGTTCGGTTTGTTTGAAGTGCCCAAAACGTGCAGTTTGTTTAGATATCGTTCTTTTTCAACGCTTGATAGATGGTCTAAATATTCCTGACTGGAAACTGGTGGAAAAAAGACCGCTTTTTGCTGGAGCTGCGTCTGGTCAGTGTTCAGCGCCATTATTGTTTTGAGTTTTGACCGCCAGAATGGGCGTTCCTTGTACTTACGTAACGCCCCTTGAAAGCTATGAATAGCAGTGGTTCTCAAAGCGTGGTCCGGGGACCCCCAGGCCAGGGGTCCATGAGGGGGTTCCAGGCAAAAGAATAATTAATTTTTATTATAATTCCTTCCATCAATAAGTAACAAGACAATGTATGACTATTTTGGTCATGGGTTTCATACACGTTCTGTAATAAAACACCTAAAAGCAAAACATCTTATCAGATGGGGGACCCTGCTGGGACAAAATCTTATCAAATGGGGAGTCTGTAGTCTAATTTGTGTCTGTTTAGGGGTCCATGACGTGAAACACTGAGAACCGCTGGATTCGCTCCCCCCCAAACATTTTGCATTTAAAACAGTAAGTAAGGCAATCATTAACGTCATTTAACGTTAGACTACATGAAGTCATGAACAGACATCATGTCACATGACATAAAACTCGTCACTTTACCTTCAATAATGTGCTCAGAGATGACGTCACTGCACCGCGGTCGGACACTTCGTGCGTTTTGTTTTTGTAGCGTTTGTATTTAAACAACTGGTTTGGTTATAAAATACTAACGATAAGTTAGTAGCTAAAGAGAGAGAAGAAATAAACCCGCTCCAACGTCTGCTGCTGCTGTGCCGGGGGTTACCCACAACACACCGCGGCTGAAGCGGACGGTCCGTGCTTGTTTTCGGTCCCCCTCTCTCTCTTCCGATGTTGGTTCCGCTCTTCTGACCCAGCTCAACTTTACCATGATCGACACCACAGCCATTGAGATATCGATACTTATGGATTCATGATCTTCAGCAGACGCAGAATAGAACAGAAGGTAGAGGAGGCGAA
>NC_139636.1:28553631-28571131 GCF_964638095.1 Poromitra crassiceps
AAACATTTGAGGCAAGAAATCAACCGTGCAGTTGCTGAATCTGTCTTCATTTTACATTGGCAACGCTTGGCAACTGTCAACCCCCCCTGGACCCCGCCCCGCCACACAGCTGAGAGCCCGGCTCTTTGCTTTCTTGCTGTCTGTTTGCTGCATCCACCGTAGTGGTGCTTAGTCAGTTTACGTCCAAATTGCACCATTTTCGACACAGCACTTTCTCAAGTTCTCTCAGCAACACACCTGCCAAGTGTGAAGTTGATCAGATGAACAGTTCTCGAGATATCTTACTACAGTGTTGATGATATGAATATGCATGTATCTCCCCCCAGGCGTGCATCCAGCAGGTGGCCAGTGTGCTGGGTGAGATGAGGAGGAGGTTCCCCCTGTGGAGCTGCAGCCCTCTCAGCCTCAGCCTGGTGACAGTGCAGGGCTGCAGGGAGACGTGCGGCCGGGCCCTGCGCACGCTGCGGTCCTGGGGCGTGGCGCTGGACGAGGCCCACAGCCTGGCCGGGGCCCCCAGGGGCCCTATCCTCTCCGTGCTCAAACCACACATCGTGTTCCCCGACACCTCCAGCGGCCAGCCCTCCTGACAGCAGGAGACTCGCATCCTCTCTGCTCTTCTGTTATCATCTGCTCCAAAACTATCTTCATACAAGTATGTCGTCGTCTCTTTACCATGAACTTCTCACAGGTCTGGAAAGTCTGGAAAAGTATTCAAAATTAATTTGATTATTTCCAGGTCTTGAATGGTTGGGGAATTTGGGAAAAAAAAGTCTGGAAAATGTTGTGTTTAAGTTCCGATACACACATACAGTAATTCTAGCTTTTACAGTATGTTGTTGTAGACCCACTTTGAGTCCACAGTTTTGGTTGATGTGAAGAATAATGTTCAGATAGACTAAAGGGATGCTCTTATTACTCAGCCGCTGTCAGCATGCATTATATCAAATACCCTGCAGCAAATTCACATCCACATGGGATTTTTAATTGACCAGTTGCCATTCAGTAGTAGATGGTAAACCCTGAGCTCGTTCTGTTCTTTGTATCTGTGCTCCTCTTACTTTGCCTTTGGAGATCCACATGTGCCTTCACTCCATTAAAATCACCTCCTCCACCTGCTGATCTGTGACTCACTGTTTCTCTGCCCGCTCTGCGTTTGTCTGGCACAGCCTGGCCTCAGCTCAGCACTGATCTGACAACCAGTGGATCACACAACAAATCGGTTGAAGGAAATGGTCAGACTCAGCTTGATGCTGAAATATGTTTAACCCAACCAACCAATCAGGCTGTTTGCTTCACCTACAGACTCGAACATTTCTAACTAGAAGACGCTAACATTTCAACAGTTTATTAGTTCAACTTGGAGTGGTGTCCTTTTCGTTTTTTGAATTAGACTTTCTTTTAAAGTAAGGAGTTGAGCGCGTTATCTTTGATTTTTTATGAACAGTTTATTAATAATAATAATAATAATAATAATAATAATAATAATAATAATAATAATAATTGATCGGATTTATATAGCGCCTTTCTAGACACTCAAAGCGCTGCAACAACTGCAACTGCAACAGATTATAGATGAAACCTTGGTTTCATCCTGGACCCCACCCTCTCATTCGATCCCCATATCAGCTCCATCATCAAGACGCCATACTTCCACCTCCGCAATATCGCTAAAATCAGACACTGCCCCCCCCCCCTGCTACTGAATCCCTCATCCACGCCTTCATCTCCTCCTGCCTTGACTACTGCAACTCCCTCCTCACTGGCATCACCTCCCGCTCCCTGCATAGACTCCAGATGGTTCAGAACTCAGCCGCCCGCCTGCTCACCCATACCCGGTCCCGTGACCACCACATCACTCCTGTCCTCCACTCTCTCCACTGGCTCCCCGTCAAAGAACGCATCAACTTCAGATTACTCCTCCTCACCTTTAAAGCCCTCCACAGCCCCCCCCCTCCCCTTATCTGACTGACCTCCTCCTCCCCCATCGCCCCTCCCGAACCCTCCGATCCTCTTCCACTGCTACCCTCATCATCCCACCATCCAAACTCAAAAGCTTTGGTGACCGAGCATTCTCCAGAGCAGCACCCCGACTTTGGAACTCCCTCCCCCAGACTGTCAGAGACTCACCCTCACTCTCCATTTTAAAATCCCAACTAAAATCCTACATGTACCTGTTCTCCCAAGCTTACAACCTCCCCTACCCTTAACCACCTCCTCCACCCTCTCTCCCCTGTCCCTCCCTCCCCTCTGTTTTCCATATATCCCTGACTAGACATCTTAATTGTTATTTGTATCTGTTGCCTGTTGCTCATTCGTTACTTTTGCTATTGTTACTTGTATCTGTTGCCTGTTGCTTGTTTCAATTTTTCTTGTTTTCTGTCGACTCTTACTGTAAGCAGCTTTGTGTCATTGAAAAGCGCTATATAAAATAAATGAATTATTATAGTGTGTGTGACAATTCATGAACATACAGGTGCAGGTGTGTGGAACAGGAAGCCAACAGAATGTGTTTGTTGAATCTCAACGAATAAGCTGTTTAAAAAATATATCATTTATTTATCCAGGGTAATCACCTTGAGATTTCCATCTCTTTTTCAAGTGGGCCCTGCCGCCAAGAAAGCAGCATACAGTTCCAAATAATCTATTAAAACCAACACAAGTATAAAAAAAAAAGACAATAAGGTCACACGAGAAGTACAGGAAATGGTTTCACAATTAAAATAAAAAGGCATTATTATTATTATTATTATTATTAATTTACCTTTGTTTATACAGGGGTGGCCCTTGAGAGCTATCTTTTCATAAATGTTTTTGCAGCAAAAACATTTATAAAAAGTTACAAAATTACAGACAAGATAAGGACAAACAATAAAAACAGATGATAAAAACACATCAAGTAAAACACAGGCACTCACCGTGCAAGGTAGGGCTACCATAATTTAAAAACCTGAGTACTCCTTTACATCTACAGGCAAAGTGAAACAGTTGAATTGTTCAATGTCAACTAACAAACTGATGAAATATATACTTATATATATATACTGTGTATATATATATATATATATATATATATATATATATATACACACAGTATATATATATATATATATATATATATATATATATATACATACATACATACATACATACATACATACATACATACATACACACACACACACACACACACCTAAAACATGATGTCGGAGAAAAGCTTTTACAAAAACAATACAGTAGAACACAATACAACACAATACAATACAATACAATAGAGCAGTGGTTCTCAAACTTCTTTGGTTTCAGTACCCCCTTTTCTCAGATTTCTGAATCCAATATCGCCTTTACCCGACTACAACATTTTGCTTAGAAAACGACAAGAGAAAACCGTAGCTCCATCACACAACCACTGGTTTAAAGATGTAATGCAGACCATCAAGCTGGAAAAGATCAGATGCACCCTCATCAAGAGATTCTACAAAACCTGGGACACATTAATAAACCATGTGAATAGTTTACCTGGCCTGGAACAAGAACTATGAAAGAAATAGGGTGAAAGAGTTGCAATCAGTGCCTCCTGAGCGGATTTATTTTAATATTTCCTTTATTTTCATGATGTATTCTTACATTTTTCCACTTCCCCTTTCTCTCAAGTACTTCCTGTACCTCCATGTAGTACCTCTAGGGGTGAGCATACCAGTATGGGAACCACTGCAATACAGCATGTCTTTGGTCTTGTCTCAAGGCCAATTAATTAAATATTCATCACACAAAACAATTGCACAGTCAAAAACAGACAAACTAACAGTTAAATGCTGTAATATATTATATGTTTAAGGGCTATTCTAAAAGGTTTTCTGAGCCACTTCAACGCCAGTAGACTACAGGGTGAGCTCAGCCTCCAACGCATATCATACAAGTTACTCTAAGTTTCAGCATAGAGGCGTAGATGATGGAGATGAGATGTGTGTATGTTTGTAAATATAGTCAAATGAAAAACCTGCGCTCTCTCTCCATCGCATAGCCCATATTCATATGAAACAAAAATAGACCCTTTCCATATTCAATCAAAACTAAATCAAATGGCCCTTTACTGTGAGTGGTTCTAAATAGAAGATACTCATATAAATATAGAAATTCTAGGGGAGTGTCGTCCGGTATTCTACTGAATGTACTATACGGTTGAAAATCAAAACACTGTGAATGTTGTAAAAGTTTCAGGTTCAGGGTTCAAACTTCAATATACTTGTGTCTGGACAAAAGTATGATTTTCCAGCATCATACTGACTGTGGAACCACCAAGTGGGTCAAATAAGCCTCTTGAAACTCAGTAAAGTGCTTAGGCTCAAAAAACAATAGTGGGGTGCTGCAGGCCTCATGACCTCCGACCTCCACCAGAGAGTGATCGATGTTTGCGTTCATTGTTGACCCTTTCAAAGAGGCTTTGTGCCACGCTGCTCTGAGAGAAACACCCGTGCTGAGGTCCTTTGAGGCACTGGTCCCTGGAAATGAGCAGCAACTCCCTGCTCTACCACTTTCCATGGAGTGTTGCTGCTGGCTCAGGACTTTTGGGACAAAGCAGCCAATGCTTTGGCCAGGTAGGAAGGCAATTCACCGACCGGCAGCAACAGCAGCCTCTGCTGGCCAGGTACTATATAAGGGGAGGCTTTGGGCCAGGTAGGAAGTCAGTTCACCACCGGCAGCAACAGAGACAGTAGTACCTGCATCAGCAGCGGAAACAGCCAAGATGTCCTCCACTGACATGAACATGATGAGCAGGGTAAGTCCCAACGTCCATCACATTGTTTCATAAAGCACCCCGTCATAGACCATAAAACAGCCCTCAAAACATAGATTGTCAATATCAAGACTATAAAGGGGCGGTAGATTCCCTGCCTACCAACACAAGGGTTGCAAGTTCGTGCCCCGTGTTCCCTCCGGCTTGGTCGGGCATCCATACAGACACAATTGATCGTGTCTGCGAGTGAGAAGCCAGATTAAGGGTATCAGTCCTGGTCGCTGCACTACTAGTGTCAGGGGTCAGGTGAAAAGAAGCGGCTGGTGATTGCACATGTATCAGAGGAAGCATGTGCTAGTCTACAACTCTCCCCAGATCAGTAGAGGGTGTGGACTAACGAGCGGGACATCTTGGCAAGGGGAACTGGCGAAACAAAACAAAAAAACATTCAGACTAAGAATGATGGCTGCTTTTCTAGTTAGTGAGATGGTTCTGATGAAAAAGACTCTTCTCGTTTTCAGATCGTCTTCTACGAGGACAGGAACTTCCAGGGTCGCTCCTGGGACTGCAGCAGCGACTGCGCCGACATGACCTCCTACATGAGCAGGTGCCACTCCTGCAAGGTGGAGCGTGGCTGCTTCATGGTCTACGACCGCAACAACTACCAGGGCAACCAGTACTTCTTCAGGAGGGGCGAGTACGCCGACTACATGAGCATGTTCGGCATGAGCGACTGCGTCAAGTCCTTCCGCATGGTCCCCCAGGTATGCTGCACAGATCACATGTTAATCTCCTGGCCCCTAGGGGCTGGGTACAGTATCATTTAAACTTCTTCTTCTAATGGCTTTCCGGGCAGACTGGATGCCTTGCGGGCACATTGCTGCCTCTCACAGAATGATGATGATGTCATCAGTTTATAATGTACAGTACGTAATCAGTGAATGATGTCATCACTCTGTCCTCAGGGTTGTGAAGCAGCCAGCCTTCATCAGATACTTGCTCAGGGTTGTCAGTCAGTCAGCTACAGAGCCAGATTTAGACCGGCAGCCAGCTGCCTGGCAAAAATTACAATGCCAGTACCAATACCAGTATCCTTAAAGTTATACCTTCATATACTTTAGTACCAATACCAGTATCCTTAAAGTTACAGTATACCTTCATATACTTTTTTTCTCGGCACGCTTAACTGCCAACTCTGTCACATACATCGCGCTCGACTTCAGCACCACAGACTGTATGAATTGTGGCTGCTGCGGTAGTGGGCCAACAATACAAATAGTTTTTTTTTCTAAATCTGTGTACAAAATGGATGGAATGCAGGCACTGGAGAAGTTTCGATACTACTTGGTACTGGGTTATTTCGGTCGATAACTTAAAGGCATCGAGTCCATCCAGCCCTACTTGACCCGGAATCTAAAGTATGACGCCAAGTAAAATATGTTTATTGCCATCGTGATTGTTGATCATTTGTCACATGTTTACATTACAGCACAGAGGAAACTACAGGATGAAGATCTACGAGAGGGAGAACTTCGGAGGCCAGAGTTACGAGATGATGGACGACTGTGACAACATCATGGACCGTTACCGCATGTCCAACTGCATGTCCTGCAACGTGATGGACGGCCACTGGCTGATGTACGAGCAGCCCAACTACAGAGGCCGCATGATGTACTTCAGGCCTGGAGAGTACAGGAACTTCCAGAACATGGGCTGGAGCGGAGGCATGAGGTTCATGAGCATGAAGCGCATCATGGACTCCTGCTACTAGACTCTGCACTGACCTGTACCAAGTCAATAAAGTACTGTACATGTAACTGAATGTCACTGTCAACCTGCTCCGTTTCTCATATCAACTGTCTGGAACACTGACACAATGCACAGAAACATTATTAACCCTAGGGGAAAACGTTTGAAATAACATACCCGAAATTAATCAGGAATAGCTCCTCAACCATAAGGCCTGATAAGCTGGTCTCCTTTGATAGGTAAGGAATTTGAATGTATTTTAAGTAAACCTATAGACGATTTTAACTTGACAACAAAAACATTCTAAATTGAACCCCCGCTCACTTCCTGTTGCAGTGTTTGCTATGGACATAAAAGAAAAAAAACATTCAAGTGCAGGACTGAGCATTCCGTGAAAACCGTCTATACACTACAATTTCAGAATAAATGGAGATGCAATAAAGGGGAAAGATTTTCATCCTTGCGGGATGATTGTCGAAAAGAAAAGGAAAAAGAAGAAACATATACATTTTTAAATGATTCTTCTCTCATGAGGATTTTTCTCGATATCAATAATGTTCATGCTAGGTTATTTAAACTCGGTTCATGGAAATAAACAAACACTCCAACAACAAAGGATTCTCTGACTGGAATCATTTCCATAGAGTACCAACGCATACCAGTTTACAGAGGTTTACACCTCCTCACACCTATAGGCTAATGTATAATAGCCTATATTGTATTTACTGCTGTAGTGTGTTGGTCATGTTTAACAAAAAGTAGGCTACATTAATGCACCCGCTTTGTGGTAAATTCTTAATGTGGGCAAAACATTCATATTTTTAAAGGTTATGGGTTCCTCGTACAATTTACAGCATTGGTTTTTATAGACAACCTCTGTAGCGCTAAAATGTAACACTATATCATAATGATTCACTGGATTAAAAAAAACTACTTATGTCATATACTGTAAGTGAATTGGATAGAAACAAACAACTCACCAAAATTGACTATTGCACAACCTACAAAAAATGATAAAATCACTATATAGGGGGGACACCCCACTTTATTTTTTAAGTATGCACACATCCATGGAGAATTGCATTGTGAGACTTAGGCTAATGACTTGCAGCTGGCGGGGTTCCTGCTGGCAGACAAAGAGAGGAAAACATAATAGAAGATAAACAATGCCCATGTGCTTATATTACAGAGATTATAATGATACAAAGTGGGTTGATAATCGGTAAAGCCATCCTTTAAGTAACAAGGGATGATTAGGATGATTACTGATGTGGTTTGCTGGCTGAGGTGAAAGCAGAAGACATAAACAAACATGATGTCTGGTGACTGTGTGGGCATGAACATGAGTATTGCTGTGTTCAGGGGTGAAGGCATTTATGGAGGGCTCAGGGTTGATTGAGTTGTGGCCCCTGTGCTGTTACAAAGGGACTGGTAGAGGTCAGGGGTCAGGGAGTACACCGAGAGGGCCTGCTTGAACTCCTTCAGGGAGCAGTAGACTCCACTACAACCTGGAATAACTTGGTCCTGGCCAATGTAGGACACTTTAACGAAGGGCTCTTTGGTCTGCCGGTGTTGGTGCAGCTCCAGAGTGATATCGGCGGCATACGGTGGCCAGCTCATGTCAAAAATCCCCAGAGCCATCAGACAAGGCATCAATGTGGTGTCATGTGCCGAGTACAAGACCAGCTTCCTGTTTGGCTCTGACGAGGAGCCCTGTAGTTTCTCCTCAATGTTGACTATCAAGGTGTGCAGCAGGGGTCCTACACACAGCTGCAG
This sequence comes from Poromitra crassiceps, assembly GCF_964638095.1. NCBI lineage: Eukaryota > Metazoa > Chordata > Actinopteri > Beryciformes > Melamphaidae > Poromitra > Poromitra crassiceps. The sequence goes on from NC_139636.1 coordinate 28,561,892, forward strand.
GTTCTCCGTCTTGCTGGGTTGGTAGATATGGCACATCATCTCCACAGCTCTCTGTTCCACTGTATTCCTCCAGGCGTCTAGCACTGCAGGGCAGGCCAGGCCATGTGTCTTTCTGGCAACCATGTCATCCCTAATGAGGAGGAAGTTGATGCGCTGGTGGGCGGCGATGCCGAGGGCGTTCCGGATCTTCTGCAGGTCTGTTGCGATGTCTCGCAGAGCAGACGACTCTGCCCAGCGGTGGCCATGAAGGATTTTGAGTAGCTTGCATCCACTGTAGTTAGGATGCAGGATTTCAGACTCTGCCTCTGTTGTTACTATGGGCACAATTTCTTTCTGTTTCTGCTGGAACAGACCTGCTACTAGGCATTTGGCAGATTCAGTGGTCCTCACAATGTTAGTGGAGCGGACATAGACTTCAGCTGGGCTGAAGGCGGGGCTCAGGAAGGGGTTTTCCTCTATGTATGTTCTCCTCAGCCTCTCTCCCAGCTCATAGAGCTGCTGCATGCCCACTGTGGTCAGCTGACCAGGGAACGTGCCACCGGTCAGTATGTTACTCCGGGAGCTGTTTTCCACACGTGCTGCTGGCCTGGGGCCTCCCTGCAGATCCGTCACCACATAGTTGATCTGGGTGTGTGCTGGAGGCTCCAAAAGGTCTGGGAGCCACTGGACCTCCATTACGCCAGGAATAGACTTTAGCGGTGTTCGAGCCCCATGTCGGAACAGGACTTGCACGAGTTTGAGCACGTAGGTCGAGTTGGCATTTGTATCACCAGTGGAGCAACTGGAAGACAGGACATCTGGATCGGTCTTCTTCTGAGACCACGGCACTGAACCAAAAGCCATGGACAATAATACAGAACCTAAAACACCAAACACCATGGTCCAAACAGTCTTCATAACTGCCTTTCTCAAAAGGAGATGCCTCTTCCCTTTACTTATACTCCCACCACTTAGCCTCAGCCGGGAAGGATTTATGACATCACTGAAATCACAATTGCTTGAGTGACATCACTGATGACATCACAGTTGCTCGATTGACATCAGTGATGGCATTAGTGATGGCATCCCTCATGACATCACAATTGCTTGAGTGACATCACCGATAACATGGCTCGAGTGACATCACTGATGACATCACAATTGCTCAAGTTACAGTACATCACTGACATCACTGACAACACAATTGCTCGAGTGACCACTTCTTTTGGTGCAATACAACATCACAACAACAAAAAGACAGGACAATTGGACAGTGTTAAAACATACAGACATAGGTTAAGACAAGACAGTACAACAGTTTACATTGAGTTTGGAGGTTGAGTTTACAGTAGATAATGTGTAATATGTATGATTAGGTGAGATGACAACAGGTGAGGTTTTTAACCTATCATCAATGTACCTTCGCCAAAGACCTATATCATGAGAGGGGGGGGGGTATTATGCAAAGAATTCAACCAAAACTATGGTTCAAAGTATCCAACGTATTCACCAGTATTCATGGTGCATAGCTGTGCCTTTCAACTGCAAATAATAATTGTTTTGTACACAAAAACATTTTTTGTTTGGACCAAGAGAAATGCCTATTCCGAGGCTTTTTCTGAGAGAAATGTGGACAAACCCTCGCTGCTCTATGGGCCTTTATGGCAGGTTGCTGGCTCAGGCTGTTTGGACAATGGTCCGTTGGGCTGCCAGGTATATAAAGAGCACAGCCAGGCTCAGGTAGACAGTCAGAGGACCACAGCAGCAGCACCTGAGGCACCAGAGAAACCAACTCTCAGCCAAAATGACCTCCAACATGAGCAAGGTAAACTCACACTTCATGATTAACACATTTTGTGAGTTTAGAATTACGAGGGTCAGGATAGTTCTGAGATATTGAGCTTCAAAGTTTTCAATATCCACTGAGTTAAATGGAGATGGGTCCTTTTGACCCTTTTGATCCCTTTTCACACATTATGTCAGTAGGCACTTATAGAATAGGGTCAGGCAAACTAACTTGAGTTTTAAGAAAAAGGTCAGATAGAGCCTTATGGTTAAAAGGGTTTGTAGTGACTGTGACATTTTGAAGTTGTTGGGCAGTTATGTGTTCAGGAAATCAATATCAGAGTTATAGACACCTACAGGATTCTGTCCTTGTAGGGTGTAATTCCAAAACACTAGATTCATTTTGTGAATACAAAATTGATTTCCTTTGCTCATATTAAAAAAGTGCAGATGGTAACATCCTCTAAAATTGTTCAACTTAGTGAGTTTTTCTCTTTCTTTCATTACAGCGATCACTGTGTCAGAGTAGTCTAGTGCTCCTCAACGTGGGGTACGGGCACCACCAGGGGTCCTTGAGAGGCTTCCAGGGGTCCCCAGCAAACTGTTGAAGTTAACAAATTTGTAGAAGAATGAGTGTTTTGATCATAGTTTCTCTGTTATCTCTCTGCCTACAATACAGACAGCCATGGAATTATGGGCAAAATCACATGCGACAATGAAAATATCAGATTTGTGTCTGAGAGACAAAATATCATCTGAGAGGGTAAGCTGTCTCATTTCTGAAGGAAACTCTCTTCTTGTTTTCAGATCGTCTTCTACGAGGACAGGAACTTCCAGGGTCGCTCCTGGGACTGCAGCAGCGACTGCGCCGACATGTCCTCCTACATGAGCAGGTGCCACTCCTGCAGGGTGGAGCGTGGCTGCTTCATGGTCTACGACCGCAGCAACTACCAGGGCAACCAGTACTTCTTCAGGAGGGGCGAGTACGCCGACTACATGAGCATGTTCGGCATGAGCGACTGCATCAAGTCCTTCCGCATGGTCCCCTGGGTATGCTGCACAGATCACATGTTAATCTCCTGGCCCACAATTCTAAAGTATGACCCACTGTAAAGGGTGCTTATTCCCAGTGTTGTAGTGGTGCCTGGTGAAGAGGGGCATGTAACACTACTCTTGCATATTTAGTTAACCAAAAAATGGCCCGACAGTATTTGTACATTGTCACTTAACCTCTACTGCTTGATTCCAGGGAGCAAGGATCATGACCTGGAGGTGTTGGTTCTTTATTTCAGAGAACTAGATGGCTCTGAAATAGCTCCTTATCACAAGAGGCCAGTTAGGAGATGGGCATCACTCTTACTTATTTTAGCTTGATTAATTTGTACACATTGAGTCACCTGAAATCTGCTGGTGTGTCTCCTCTAATCCGTGACCCTTGCCCCCATTAGGCTCTGTGAAACAGATCTGTGCATGTATTCAGAAGTTATTGTACAGCACTGTTGGCTGTCTTTTTAAATGACTGTATTCACTTTAACTCAACATATGATAGGCTGCACCACTGCAAATTATTTAGCGAAAGCTAATGTTTAGTTACACAACAATATAGCTATTCCTTCACTCTCCTCGCCCTGCGCATCACAGGGGGTTTAGAAATGGGGTAGCCTAATATACTCAATGCCGACTCAAAAATAATTAGGTAGACTCCTAGGTAGGCCTGTGTATACCCTGCGCTACACCACTACTTACTGCTATCATGATTGTTGATCATTTGTTACATGTTTACATTACAGTACAGAGGAAACTACAGGATGAAGATCTACGAGAGGGAGAACTTTGGAGGCCAGAGTTTCGAGATGATGGACGACTGTGACAACATCATGGACCGTTACCGCATGTCCAACTGCATGTCCTGCAACGTGATGGACGGCCACTGGCTGATGTACGAGCAGCCCAACTACAGAGGCCGCATGATGTACTTCAGGCCTGGAGAGTACAGGAACTTCCAGAACATGGGCTGGAGCGGAGGCATGAGGTTCATGAGCATGAAGCGCATCATGGACTCCTGCTACTAGACTCTGCACTGACCTGTACAAAGTCAATAAAGTAGTACTGTATATGTAACTGAATCCCATTGTCAACCTGCTCTGTTTCTTTTTATGATTTGTAGTTTATTCAACTTTTCAATAGGTACAACAGGCATAAGTCTATACTCCCATATAGCAACAAGATACAGAAGTACAAATAATAACAATAAAAAAATAGAAGTGCAGTAGGAGATCGCAGACCACTGCAAAGGCCCACTCCCCCTACCCACCCCTGGAACCCCTACTCTCTATGACCTTCCGATCCCTAGCTATGGCCCCTTTTCCCTAGCCCCGCCCCCTTTTCTGACCACGAATGCTGCCTTCCACCACCCACATAGACCTAGGCACTCCCCCTAACCACCCCTCCAATCCCGACTCTTTACGTAGCCCCGCCCCCTCCCTTGACCCGGATCGGATCCGTTACAAAATTGAATGAGTTCTTCCTTCACCCATGCTACACCCTCCCACCAAGTTTCATAAAAATCGGCCCAGTAGTTTTTCCGTAATCCTGCTAACAAACAAACAGACAAACAAACAAACAAACAAACAAACTGACACACATAACCTCCTTGGCAGAGGTAATAACAATAGACCAGCTCACTATGCCCAGAAAGAGTTTGTTCAGTTTTGGGGGGGATTAGGAAAACTTTTTGTTGTTGTTGAAAACTTCATAGAATTAGAATAAATAAATCAGATGCATGATTCCATGCATTTTCCATGCAGTGAAGAGAGGGGCAGAGCAACACCTGGATGTGAGCTGGGTCAAATGGCAGGCGAAGCCTCTGGACAGACCTGGCAAGCCCGAACGTGTAATGCAGGTGAACTGGAAGGTGGAGGCCCCTGTGGCAACCCTCAAACACCATGGTGGACACTGGTGGTCATTGAAGCTGTGCAGCTGAAGGAGGAGGCCTTCTGTGATATGAGTCTGGAAACAGTTGCAAGGTGCAGACAGGACAGAAGGACAGCAGCCTCAGCAGTGGCAAAGGCAAAGCAGCGGGTGTGGGAGGAGTTCGGAGAAGCCATGGAGAAGGACTTTCGGTCCTTCTGCGTTTCTGGTAACCTCAGGAGGGGGAAACAGGGATCCATCCAAGCTGTGTACAGTGAGGATGGGACACTGTTGACCTCAACTGAGGAAGTAATCGGGCGGTGGAAGGAGCACTCTGAGGAACTCCTTAACCCGACTGAACCTGAACCCAACTAATCCACCCTCTATGATAAAGGAAGGGCTGGAGAACGATGGGGAACTGGCAGGGATTTAACCTGGACAAAGTCACTGAGGTAGTCAAACAACTCCACAGTGGAAAAGCCCTGGGTAATTGATCCGGAAAACAGAAAAGCTAAAGGCTTTGGGTGTTGGCTGGCTCTCATGGATGACATGTCTTCTCAACATTGCGTGGAAGTCTGGGACAGTGCCTAAGGAGTGGCAGACAGAGGTGGTGGTCCCCCTATTTAAAAAGGGGGACCAGAGGATGTGTCCCAAATACAGAGGCATCACATCAAGTGCTGGAAGTGAGGGTTTGGCCAGCGATGCCATTTGTGCATGAATGACATCACTGGTCCACAACTTGACTCAAATCAACTCTCAATAATTGTCATACTAAACGAATGCCTGCAAAACTGTTTACAGTTTTCGGAGATAGTACTGATTTTCTAACGATGCAAAGCTGGTTGAAAATCGGCAGAGTGTTCCTTTAAGTCAATGTATAAAAGTACATGGTCTTAAATTTAATTAAAGGGACAGTTCGCCCCAAAATAAAAATAAAAACATAATTTTCCTCTTACCTGTAGTGCTATTTATCCATCTAACACTTTGGTATGAGTTGTCGAGTTTTGTAGATATCGGCCGTAGAGATGTCTGACTTCTCTCAAATACAATGGAACAGGATGGCACTCTGCTTATGGTGATCAAAGCGCAAAAGAAATAGAAGGAAAAAAAAACTCAACAGCAATGTCTCTTTCCAGAAATCATAACCCGGTCACTAAAGATATTCCACAGACCTTGTTGTGAGCAGTTTCACGTAGGAACAGTTTTCTTTCAATGGAACTACATCATATAGTGCAGCAGCTAGTGGCAACTATTTCTTTCGATAGAACTACACATTCACATGGATTTTCCCAGTCGGGAATTCATTTTTCTGATTCTGACACCACATGAATGCAGGCAGCATAACTCTGACATCAGCAGATCCAGCAGTGACACACTCAAATTCAAAGGTGGTTTATTTTACAATCGCAAAGTCTGATTTCCAGTGTTTTTCAGAAAAAATAAATACAAATGTTATTGATGAATAATAATTGATGAATCTAGTCACTAAAAAACACAAACCCCTTTTCATAGTGTTGAGACTTATTGTAAACTCTGAAACATCAGCATAATAGCTCACATGGCCAAAAAAAAAAACATGTAAAACTGAAAACTGAAATTCACCTGAGTAAGATTAACAATAGAATACGGCAGGAATGAGTCCAGAAGACCTGAACGCTTCTGAGCACTTCTGGCTCGTAGCTGTAAAAGGCAATGGGATTTTTGCATGGGGATTTTGGTTAAATGCATGAAATAATGTCTGTGTTTAAACAAAAGATTATGAAACAGTGAAGTCTGGGTTCAGCAAGATAATCTTTACAAATGAGGAACATTTGACTTTTGAAACGTTTTCTTGAAATCACGTAAAAAAAAGTGACGCTTCAAAAGTCATGAAAGTAATACTTTTAACCAACCATTATATTACATACAGATATTATAGCTGGTGGGCTTTATGAAAGAGCATGACTCTAAATGGTTTTTAGCAACAGCTTATTATTTTTTACTTTGAGCTCAAAATGAGGTTATTTGTCAAAAAAATGCTGATATGAGGAGATATCTTAAAAATGACAAAATACACTGGAGTGGGGCTTTAATACTATACATATATTATACATCAAACCCTTCAGCTACTTCTGCTCTCACTTACAATGTCGAAAATACGAGTGATGCGATGTATAGTTTTTGAGATCTGCTGCACCACCAAGGTTATCCACCCAGAACTACGTTTTTTGTTGTCGAAATGTCACACTGATTCGTCCTATATAGTAGGCTAGTGAGATTTTGTCATTGAGCTCATTTTCCTCGCCACTGCATCAGTAGCTGAGAGAACCTAAAAAACCAGCAAAACTACTCAAGTTTATATATAGAAAAAATGCAATAAAAAGTGAGGTGGGATTCAGGGGGGATTCAGGGGGCCCTATGCTTGCCTTTGCCTATAGGCCTAGGGCACCAAAATCACTAAGTCCGCCCCTCAAAGTCAAACGAAAAAAGCAACCAAATTGTTAAGAATGTCTTACAAAACATAGAAACAGCCATGACAGCATACGTAATTCTGCAGTAAGCATTAAAATGGGCACAACAGTGAAGTAGCTAGCTAGTGAACTTTTATTGTGTGTACGCTTCCTTGGTTGTAGCACTTAGTTCTATCCATCACATAAAATCTTAAAAATTTACATTTTATACGGACAGTTCACCCCGAATCAAGAATACATATTTTCCTCTTACCTGTAGTCCTATTTACTTAAGGTGTGAATTTTAGTGCATTTCAGCATTGCCTCAGCTGCTGTTTGAATGAAATTACAATGTGGCGACACCTTCATTTAAATACACCAGATACAAATGGGGCCAAAACACAATTCCTGCAATATGGCTCTTTGTGTTTGAATGGACGGCTCATGTGCGAATAGAGTTCACTGCTCTTAAAGCTGCTCTGTGTATCACTTTACCATCAATAAATCAGCAGCATATATTCATTTAGAGACATTGGTATAATTACAGTAAACAGCCTAAAGAGGAGACAATCATCTCCACCGCACTTGGGGGCAGAACACACCCTGCGCCCGCCTATATGCAGCATTCAAGCACCGGGATTGGCCTGGAGCGAGCCAATAAGCCCCAGTCACATTTTTGACAGCTCGCTCAGGCTCACACATTTCCCACACTGTGCATCCTCCACGCTGAGATGAAAAGACCTGGTGCGCTACTCAGAACAGTCTGCATGGGCGCCTGCCTGGCCAATCCTGGCGCCTGAATGCTGTGCAGGGCGTGTTCGGCCCCTAAGTGCAGTGGGATCCATAATAACGCATCTCCACCATGCTGTCATTGGTTTACAGCCATTCTACCAAGGTAGCAATGATACGCTGATGTTAAAATGCTGCACATAGCATCTTTGATGAGAACAAATACTTTAACCACAAGTACACAAGATGAACACAAGACAAGAGTAATCAAAATGTTGCAGAAAATCTGCAAGAACTATACATTAAACTATACATTAAGCTGTCAACTGATTTCCACGGTGAGCAAAACACCTGCACAAGCATCCAACTGGAAATCAAAGAAGGAATCACAACATGAAACGACAAACCTGATCATTAAACTACAACTTATTACAATCCATGCTACTTGCAGTATAAAAATTAGATCTCTACTATATACACACAAACATAAAAATAAAAATAAATGCCAAAATACATATCTACAAATTTGTTACAAAGTCAAAAAGGCATTTTTTGTGAAAAGACATATATGCCTCTTAAGACAGTAATTCATAAATATGCTTTGATGTTGGGCACTTTCAGTCTTGGCACATTGTTCTGTGAGGTAACATCCAGAGGTAACATCTCTCCATACATTACACTGGCCAAACCACAGAGGACCGTGTGTGTGTGTGTGTGTGTGTGTGTGTGTGTGTGTGTTAACAACTGAAGTACCACAACAACTGACCCGACGACCACCATCTTGGATGTGGGCGACTGAATGAGTTACACATGTGACGTTGCATTCTAGCTGTTGTTGGTCATACTGGGACGCCACATGCTACCACATGCTCTCGTGCAGTTTGGTGTTGGGTTTAATCTCGTCTTCCCTTCTTGTCTCGTGCTGTAGTCGAGGCGGAGCAGGGTGAGGCTATCTTGGATCCTGGCGGTCAGGCAGATGGAGGCGGAGCAGGGGGAAGCCATCTTGGATCCTGGCGGTCAGGTGAAGCTCGGGTCAGATGGACGTTTCATTGCTGCCACTTGGAAAGAAGAGGAATACAGATATACAGATACAGCTGCATCTAACATGACAGAAAGAGCAACAGCTTAGTAGACTATTACAAACTAAATCTACTTGCAGAAAATGGTTGAGGCTGCACAGCCACTGAATAGCATCATAAATTCGACTCTAAAGTAACACGTTGCTGTGGGACGGCGACGATGTGGAGAACGCTATGCTGATTGTTGCATCGATGGAGTAACAGCTTTTGGTGGGGGCAGTATCATACAAAACAAGGCTTGTCAAAGTAGTCACCATTGAAGGGCGTGCTGTAGGCTACATGCTAGAGTGACCAACGAAACAACGTTCGCTGACCTGCAATGGTTGAGG
>NC_139636.1:28576131-28636131 GCF_964638095.1 Poromitra crassiceps
AAAGATGTAATCAAGATTACAGTTACATTTAGTAAAAAATGTGGGTCACTAGCAGATTACAATTAGAAATATATTTATTGTATATTCTATTGATTGTATATTGTGTATTTATCCAAGTGGCTGTGCACTTAAAATATTGACTCTTCCTATTGTCTACTTTATGTTTGTATATCATATGGTGCAAATAAATAAAACTTAAAAAACCTAAAACCCTGGAGAAAAAGACTTACATGACTTTTATATTGTGATACTTGTATTACGTTACTGATTACAATTTTTAACAGGTAATTAGTAATAGTTTCGGATGACATTTTTAAAGTAACCCTCCCAACCCTGATAGTACTGTACCTGTAAGTCTCATGTTCAGAGTGTTTTGGTTACCTGAAGGCAGCTGAAGACAGCGAACAGGTAGTGGAAGGAGATGATGTCACTGTTGACCGCCATCAGACCTAACAGCCAGGTGGCGCTGAGGAGCAGCAGGAGTAGGAAGGCCAACCTGAGAGACGAGCTGGACGAGAAGAAGACAGGAGGAAAGGAGGAGAGTAGGGGAGAAGAGGAGAGGAATCAAGGAAGGAAGGAGAGAGGTGAGCCACCACACATTTCACCTTTTTCACCTAAGCCATTTTGTGTCTAAACGGCAGGAAGTAACACAGGTGCAAGCAAAACATTAAGGAAGGTTCTGGCACTGGAACACCTAAATGGATTGGAAGTTGGAAACTGGAAAGCCTCATTAATGTTTTGCTTGCACCTGTGTTACTTCATGCCTTTTAGACACAAAATGGCTGCTGGTGAAAAAGGTCAATGAACTGTTAACAAACAGCCTAAAAGGTCTGGAAAACAAAATTGACTCCAGCCTGCTTCACTGTGGTAAATGGTAAATGGCCTGCATTTATATAGCGCTTTTTCCAAAGCGCTTTACAATCAGTAGGTACATTCACCCATTCATACACCTCTTTTATCCAAAGCGATTAGTGGACAACCCGCTCTACCTCCTGAGCTACAGTCGCCCACTGTCATTGGTGAGAAAACTCACATGGCTCCGGACTTCTCAAAGGTCCGGTGTGTCTGACCACAAGCTGCTCTGGTTGCCAGGAAGAAGATGGCCATGTTGACCTGAGAGACAACAGAAGCAAAACAGAACCTCATCACATTGTCATTATCATCAAGTAAATAAACTGGTAGGTTTCAAATGTATGATTTGGTTCAAAAGAAAACATGAAGTAAGGACATGCATCTCAGAAACAACATCAAGGAAACACAAAGTCAAAAGAGTTGTTTCCGTTTGTGGTCCTTGGGGTCTCAGACAAACAAATCAAAACAACAAAGAACATGCATTGGCACATATTAAAAACTACAAGCTATTTACAATACTAAAAACTATTAAAAAATAAAGCCGTAAGCGGCAATACCAGGGGTTCAAGCCTATTGCCCCCCAAAAAAACACAGATAAAACACACACACACACACACACACACACACATACACACCATCACGACCACAGCGATGGGGCCTGCGATGCTCCAGATCAGCGTGTCGTGGACAGACAGCCAGCAGAAGTCTGAGTTCCCATAACCCTGAGGATCCAGACCCACTGCCAGACCTGCAGAACCAGACACAGTCAACCAATCAATCAACCAATCAATCAATCAATCAATCAATCAATCAATCGATCAATGAGCCCTATTTTCTTTGTATGTTCAGCCATGGTAGCTATTGATCATGGTAACTATTTTTCTTGTGTTTATTCCAAACAAACAAAGCTTTATGAAATCAGGTGAACTTTCATGTGAGCAGAACACACATTGAATTATATTTATTACAAGGCTTTGTTGAATTCTAATTGGAATCATGGCATTCTATGTGCTGCTATTTCTATATTTACCACTGCTAGGTACTGTATAATATGTTATGCACGCCCTTCTGAAATACTGGAGGACCACGTCCAGTCAATCCGCAGTAAGAAGTCTGGTAAATTTAACGGTTAATGTAGCTCATTCGTGACACCTGGTTAAAAAAAAAAAAAGTTACCGCAGCTTCCTTTGTAAGTACCGTAAGCGTGTAATAAGCATCAATAATGTACAGTGAGCAGTGTCAGGCAAGTTACTGAAAATGTGTAATTATTTACAGTTATAATCAACAATCAACATTATCCCTTACATCAAACGTAGCAGATCATTACCAATCACTGTGCTGATCACATGAACATGACGTGTAGCAGAAGGCAGCTGAAACCACCATGCCCTCTGCTCTACAGCTGCTGCAAATACTCTGTGTGTGTGTGTGTGTGTGTGTGTGTGTGTGTGTGTGTGTGTGTGTGTGAGAGAGAGAGAGAGAGAGAGAGAGAGAGAGAGATGGACCACAAATGGACCACACTCACAAAAACACACAGAACGCACAGACAAAAGAAGGTGGTTTACAGCTAGTATTCTGTGAATGGACGTGTGTGTGTGTGTGTGTGTGTGTGTGTGTGTGTGTGTGTGTGTGTGTGTGTGTCCAATATGAATGCTGTGTGGACAAAGTGATGTTTTTTGCATCCATATACACTCTCTTTGTGTGTGTGTGTGTGTGTGTGTGTGTGTGTGTGTATGTCTGTCTGTCTGTCTGTGTGTGTGTGTGTGTGTGTGTGTGTGTGTGTGTGTATGTCTGTCTGTGTGTGCGTGCGTGCGTCTGTGTGTGTGTGTGTGTGTGTAAACATGTGTGCATGTAAAAACATGTTTTATATATTGTGTGTCTGTGTGTGTGTGTGTGTGTGTGTGTGTGTGTGTGTGTATGTCTGTCTGTGTGTGTGTGTGTGTGTGCGTGCGTGTGTGTGTGTGTGTGTGTGTAAACATGTGTGCATGTAAAAACATGTTTTATATATTGTGTGTCTGTGTGTGTGTGTGTGTGTGTGTGTGTGTATGTCTGTCTGTGTGTGTGTGTGTGTGTGTGTGTGCGTGCGTGCGTGTGTGTGTGTGTGTGTGTGTGTGTGTGTGTGTGTGTGCATGTAAAAACATGTTTTCTACAACAGCATGAGTGAATACTGGATTCTGATTGGCTAGCAACAGTGGTAAATACGCCAACAATCTACAGTTCGGCTCCAACCGCAGTATCACTCCGCTCCCTGATGCTGACTCCGCTCCCTGTGCTGACTCCGCCCACTGTTAGCCTGTCAGTCTGCAAATCTTTAACAAGGAAATGGCCGAAATCTAACAAGGAAATGTCCGATTTCGTAGTAACGTTTGATTTACTGGGTGGATTGAGTTTTGAGCAGTGGTTAGATGAAGATGAAGGTGAAGTGAACAAAGAACGACATGGTGAAATTGGGGAGAGAGAACTGGCTGAGCTTGAGTTGTCACGAGTTCGGACTAGCGGGAGGTCGGACTAGCGGGAGGTCGGACTAGCGCCCGGACCCCGAACCTGGGACTGTCAAACAAACAAACGCCCTCTGCCGTCACCAGATATCAACACACCACCACCAAAACGGGCTGCTTTAGATAACTGTTTAAATAACTGTACTTTTACAGGCAATGTATCAATAACTGTGAATCCCCGTTAAGGAATAGGTTTTTTGGCTCAAAGGCAACTAAATGTTTAGTGCAATCATTGATCTTGTGTATGGAACTATATTCTGTGGCGGAAGGATAAATGTATTCTGAAACCAGTAATGATTATAAATAAATGAATTGGATGTTACAATTGTGTATTTTTTATATTATTTGGTAGCTGTTGTAGAAAACAAATTTACCACTCGAGGTCGGGGTTTGTGGGCACATTTACCACTGGTACAGGGTTTATAGCACTCGGCTTCGCCTCGTGCCACAACCCTGTACCAGTGGTAAATGTGCCCACAACCCCCTCCCTCTCGTGGTAAATTTGTTAATTATATATTGTGTGTATGTGTGTGTGTGTGTGTGTGTGTGTGTGTGTGTGAGTGTGTGTGTGTATGTCTGTCTGTCTGTGTGTGTGTGTCTGTGTGTGCGTGCGTGCGTGTGTGTGTGTGTGTGTGTGTGTGTGTGTGTGTGTGTAAACATGTGTGCATGTAAAAACATGTTTTATATATTGTGTGTCTGTGTGTGTGTGTGTGTGTGTGTGTGTGTGTGTGCGTGTGTGTGTGTGTGTGTGTGTGTGTGTGTGTGTGTGTGTGTGTTTATCTGTGTTTTTTGGGGGGGCAATAGGCTTGAACCCCTGGTATTGCCGCTTGCGCATGTGTCTCACCGGTGATGACGGCGGGAAGGCCCCAGCCAATAGCGTAGTAGAACCTCATGTGGCCGTGGTTGATGTTGCGGATCTCAGTCAGCATGCGGTAGATGTGCAGACTCTCCACCAGCATCCAGGCAAACGTGCACATGTAGGAATAATGCAGCAAGATGGCCGCCAGCGTACACACAAACTGAGGCAGAGGAGCAGGGACACACATTTCACTGGATGACAAGCAGCTAAAACATTTTTAATTAGGTATTTGTCTTGAACCAGAAGACGATCTGAAATAAGACTATTTCCCAAATAAATTGCAAGAGATTTTGTATTTTATTTTAATCTTAAGTCTTACCGCGTTTTCGGTGCGGTTGATCCCGAAGAGGAAGAGGAGCTGGGAGAGGAAGATGGAGGCCACCAGGTTCTTGTGGATGCTGTGCAGGTTGGAGCGCAGCCTTCGCAGGATGGCCAGCAGGAGGAAGGTGATGAGGAGGGCCACCAGAGAGGACGACACGCTGCTGTAGGTCAGGATCTTCAGAGGCAGCACCTCACCGTGCTGTGGACCAGACATCAGCAGCGCTTCAAGCTTCCATTCACAGCCTCCGGACGCTTTATGACACAGCAGTGCTCAGTAACTAGGGATGGGACCATGCGTTTATCTCACCATACGATTCGATACGTGGGGTAAAGTTTATGGTTTAATAAAATCACAATACTGTGGAGTGCGCAGGAACGAGGAGACAGATCTCTGGATCCATCGTATGTTTATTCCAATACTCCACCTATACACATTACATACATGCTATGCATTGTATGTTACCGTAACCCGGCTAACCATGTCCCCCAACAACCCGGAAACCCCTGCCAGGCCCGCTCACTCGTCTCTGAACGCGTATGCACGTAGTTTTGCAGAGCTTTTCTTCTGTGGTATCGTCGCCCAAACGGCTCATTGCTACTTTATCTTATCAAAGGGAGTTTCATAAAGTTATTTTGACCTTTTATCATGCACATATTCATATGAAACTTGACACATAGACTGTCAGATATCTGCAAATAAAAGCGACTTGCGGCAGCTGACAAACAACCTCTTGAATAGCCCGCAAAGAAGGAGGAAGTCCGTCACTCGCGTCCCCCAACTAAGCTGTCCGGGTTTGGCGAAATGTGTCCGTACATGGCGGCAGTTCCGTTAAGTACTTACTGTAAGTACATCCACCCTCATTGGTAGAGAGGAGTAGTGGAACATGCCAAGTGTAGTTGAGTAAAGTATGATCTTCATTTTGAGTGTCTTAGAAGGTTGATCAGGGCATTATAATATATTAGATTGATCATCCAGTTATTCAGGGATGCCAATGTACCAAATTATTGTGTGGAATGCAATCCTTGATCTGTTGGTTCCTTAATTGACACTGATTGTCTGTGCTGTGTTTGTAGGAGGGGCTTAGGTTATTGGTTATTTACCTATTATTATATGCACCCTTGTGAGAGAGAGAGAGAGTTCACTCTGCCTTCATCCAGGCTGCTGGCCTGAAAGTTATTTTTGAGTCATTTTTCCATTTTGTATTCTGTTGCAACATAACAAGTCAAACGCCTGGTTTTGTCACAATAAATGTGTTGTGGTGAACCTGAAGCCTGCCTCAGCCGTCTACCTTCTTCATCTCCTGCTCGCCATCCTAACGAGGACAATGAAAAAAGGGAATCTCCTGGGGGGAAATGGGAGGGTTGGTAATTCTAGTCACAGGGTTGGAGCCTCACCTCTCTCCTGGAGATGTCCATCAGCACGGCAGCGCTGCCGGCCGCAGCACAGCGGCAGCTGATGTGATGCCGAGTCCTGCTGAGCAGCTCACAGCCTCTGGCTGACCAGCCACCACCACTGACCCTGCAACACAACACACACAACAGAGTCAACTACAGACCAGCCACCACTGACCCTGCAACACAACACACACAACAGAGTCAACTACAGACCAGCCACCACCACTGACCCTGCAACACAACACACACAACAGAGTCAACTACAGACCAGCCACCACTGACCCTGCAACACAACACACACAACAGAGTCAACTACAGACCAGCCACCACCACTGACCCTGCAACACAACACACACAACAGAGTCAACTACAGACCAGCCACCACCACTGACCCTGCAACACAACACACACAACAGAGTCAACTACAGACCAGCCACCACCACTGACCCTGCAACACAACACACACAACAGAGTCAACTACAGACCAGCCACCACTGACCCTGCAACACAACACACACAACAGAGTCAACTACAGACCAGCCACCAGTGACCCTGCAACACAACACACACAACAGAGTCAACTACAGACCAGCCACCAGTGACCCTGCAACACAACACACACAACAGAGTCAACTACAGACCAGCCACCACCACTGACCCTGCAACACAACACACACAACAGAGTCAACTACAGACCAGCCACCAGTGACCCTGCAACACAACACACACAACAGAGTCAACTACAGACCAGCCACCAGTGACCCTGCAACACAACACACACAACAGAGTCAACTACAGACCAGCCACCACCACTGACCCTGCAACACAACACACACAACAGAGTCAACTACAGACCAGCCACCACCACTGACCCAGCAACACAACACACACAACAGAGTCAACTACAGACCAGCCACCACTGACCCTGCAACACAACACACACAACAGAGTCAACTACAGACCAGCCACCACCACTGACCCTGCAACACAACACACACAACAGAGTCAACTACAGACCAGCCACCACCACTGACCCAGCAACACAACACACACAACAGAGTCAACTACAGACCAGCCACCACTGACCCTGCAACACAACACACACAACAGAGTCAACTACAGACCAGCCACCACCACTGACCCAGCAACACAACACACACAACAGAGTCAACTACAGACCAGCCACCACCACTGACCCTGGTCAGTGGTCCTCCACTGGTTCGCTGCAGGGCTTTATGTCCGGTCAGCTATTTTGTACATATTGTTCACCAATGACTGTAGAAGCTCCCATCCTGGTAGACACACATTGTGAAGTTCGCAGATGATTCAGTCATCGTGAGCTTGTTACAGTGGGGAGTGATTCCACTCTTGTCCCAGTGATAGACTATTTTGTTCAGTGGGGCAAGAACTGTTTTTTAAAACTGAATGTCACCAAAACAAAGATATGTTTTTGGATCTTAAAAGAAACCCCTCCACGCCTATTCAAGCAGGTCGAGCCTTACAAATGCCTGGGTACCATGATCGATAATACGCTGAAATTTATGATAACACTGAAGCAATCTGCAAAAAATCCCAGCAACGACTGTACTTCCTTCGGAAACTTAATTGGTTTGGTGTATGTCCTAAACTTATGACACTCTTCTACAGCTCCATGGTTGAATCAGTCATCAGCTTTTCTATTCTGACTTGTCTCCTCCTCTCAGCAGGAGATAAGAACAGGCTGCAACATAGTGAAAGTAGCCAGTAAATTGGTGTTAAACTGCCTGATCTGTCTCACATACTGTATTCTGCAAGAGAGGAATTTCTAAGGCTCAAGCTATCCTAAAGTGTCCTTTTCACCCTCTGTATGGTGAGTTTGAGCTGATACCCTCCGGACGGAGATTTAGACTACCAAAGGCCAAGTCTAACAGGCTGAAGAATGTTTTTATCTTTCAGGCCATCAAACTGTTAAATGCCCATGATAACTCACTCAGCTGAAGAGTTTTGTATGTACAGTAACTAGGCACTGGGGGGGCGAATGATGGTTCGAGTGTCGGCAACACACACTCTGATTTTCTTTGCCATTTGATGTATTCATGCATTTGTATTATTCTTTCTGTACCTGAGTCTATGTTTTTACCTGACTGCATGACACATTTTCCCTCAGGGACAATACATTTGACTTGTCTTGAACATGAAACGTTTTGGCTCCAAAAAAGGCGACGTGGTGAAACGTCATAACAGTCTGCCTTCGTTGTCGCTAGCTCATTGAATTTGATTTGGTGAACTACAGAGCACCCCGTTAACCCTGCAACGCAGCAACCTTCCTCACAGTAAGGAGTGGTTCCAGTAGACGCAGAGCGGCCGTGCTCTATCCTCCGTCTCCAGCAGGGGGAGCTGCAGGGTGGGCGGGGCCAAGGGGGCATGACCTTCTCTGTACAGCACCGTGCTGACCACGGGGCTGTTTATGACGGGACGGCTGGGTAGTCTGCACACGCACACACACACACACACACACATGCACGCGCGCACACACACACACAACACACAACAATTTGAATATTTAAAATTTTCACAACAACATAATGTATTGTATACACTGGATAATGAACCACCGTCCAACGCCTCCGCCTGCCCCGGTCGTACCGGAGGCTCCTGCGGTCGTGGTCGTAGCTCTCGGGCAGAAGCTCTCCCAGGGTGCGGTAGACAATCACCACGGCGACTGGTGGGGGGTGTGGCACCGCAACCTCACGTTTCCTCCTCACAAACCGGGGCAGAGACTCGGTCGGAGACTCGGAGCGACCGGCGACAGTGACGTCAGTCTGCACAGTCGGAGTTTCAGTCGTCATCTCAGTGGAAACTGCCGGCGACCACAAGGAAATATTTTTTTGTTCGACTGTTCATTGTGTCATTTAGTAGTGAAACATCTGGACTGGGACTGCAGAATGAACTTAACCCTATAACGGCAAGTGAATCAGACATTATTTGATACATATTTCATACAAGTCTTTGAGACCGCTACATCATCAGTGTGATAAAAAAAAATCCTGAAACCCCCGATGTATACAATCAAATACATGCAGTGCCTACCCCTAGCCACCAGGGGTAGGGGTAGGCTCTACGCCTCTACCTAAACTATTTTTTGTCTATTTTATTAAATTTTTTGTCGAAGGTTAATTACATTATGCTATCAAATGCTGCTCAAAATGTCTTAAAGATCATCAATGTAAAGTCAAAGAAGACCTCTGAAATTTGACTTTGAGGCGCCCCCCCCCCCGCCGCACACACACACACACACACCACCCCCTAATTTTTTTTTCTTTTTCTAAATACTGCTCTGGATTAATATAAGATATTTTTTGGAGAATACTCCATAACGTTGAAAATTTACAGGCAAAATAACTTCAGCAAATAGCTTCTGGCAGACTGCCTTTTTAGCCCGTTACCTGGTGCGGCTCTGATGTCATCAGTGTGTGAAGCAGGGGATTCTGGGAAGAGTACGGTGGCCTGCAGGTGGTCGGGAAGGTCGACCTGGAGGTCAGAGAGACGCGGCATCTTCCTGCTTAGCTCCAGGTAATCCACCGAGAAGACTGACACACACACACGCACGCACGCACGCACGCACAACACACACACACACACACACACACACGCACACACACACACACACAGACACACACACACACACACACACACACACACAAAATGCAGCAGCTGTCTTGTTTATTTTTGTATCTCTTCTTCTTGGTTCTTATTGCTGCATCATCTAACACTCTATCAAACATGCAGGGGTGTTAGTCTATAGTCGTGTTTCCATTACCCTCAGAAATGCGCAAAATCTAAATATCGCAATAGAAATTGGGTAATGGAAACACGTGAATTTCGAAAAACCTCCCAAATATCGCAAAAAGTTTTTTCGCTCTCATGAGGTGGTTTTTCAGACGTGTCGATATAGCAGTTTATCGCAAAAGTGTAATGGAAACACATTTTTCGCATTTGCACGTCATGTGACCCATATTATCCCTTGGAAAATAAGTTTGGTAAGTAAGGTTCGATAGCCGTGTCAAAACCTCCGCAGCAAGTGGAAAACTTTGAAGCAACGCTACCTAGCAGAAAGACGAGTGTTATGCAAAAGCGTAGCCGGGCAAATTAGATAATGTTTAATGGCAGAAATCGGTCCATGGTGACAGCAGGCTGCCTGTGTGCGCGCATTTGGCACAGCGGCGAGATGAGAGGATGAAAAGCACACACTGGTGCGGTGGTGCTGTCTGAAGTGAATACAGTGACTGTGAGTAGGCTAATACATTGCACACGTTTCAGGTGCAATTATAGAACCAAATCAGCCTTTTCCCCCCTCCATCTCTAAATCGGACCAGTTGTAGGCTATTAGGCTACCTTTTTTCCTCTGCCTGTCGCGCTGACTGCATTCACGCAGCCAGCAACATTTTGCGACTCATTTTCTTTTGAATTGATAATCAGGCTCGTTTATATGCATTGTAACTTCATGTTGGGATTTCCATTGACCATTGGTTGGATTTGAGCATGCAGGGGACGGGATATGGGGCAGATCCCCGTGCGTAATCACTGTGGCAGCTGCTGCAACGGAGAATCACTCAAACGCAACTTCAATGGAAACGCCTACAAGTCGCAATTGTACATTGTCGAAGTTGTAGAAATATCGCAATTCTTTTGCGAAAAACTGTAATGGAAACACAGCTTATGACATGATGTGCAGATGGGGTATACACCGTTTGTATACTAACTAAGAAATGTGCAACGATACGTAACAATATAGTTTTGTGACAGAACTTTCACTTCAGTGATTTTGTTTCACAAATACTGGGTAGAGTATAAATGCAAGAAATAAAATACATTTCGCAGGGGATTCACACACTTCCATTCATAAAATTCACCCTGTGCGCTCTTGTCTGTGTTACGAAGGGCAGAACGTGGTGGCTTCCCACATACAGGGTCTTTGAATTTGGCCGTGGCTCGTCACATGTCACCAACCAACCAACCAACACAGCTGCTTGATGGTCATTCCCCCCGGCTCGACAATTAACATTATACAGGGTTGCTGTTTCTTGACTTAAGGCCCAATTATGCTCAACGTTAAATATGGATACGCATAAAGATGGAGCTTTCTCTCCGTACTCTGTGTTCATTTCGTGTGTAATTCTATGGATACAGATCAAACGGAGCAGTACCACACACACACTCACACATTTGACTCTCTACTGCCTACTACTGGGTGTATTGCTTAACATGATACCAACGTGAAAGACGCATGGAAGTAAAGTATGTGGGCAGTATTTTCGTATGAAAATGGAGCATAATTGGGCCTTAAATCCAAGAGGTTAGGTAGTGTAGAAAGGACCCCAATTATGTACCCTCGCTGTACCCCCCCTGAGCATACACACACTACAATAAACTACACCTGGGCGAACTCACTCATGTTGTGTGTGAGGATGGTGAAAGGCTTGAGGTAGGTGTTCCGGGCGTTGCGGGCGAGGTTCTGGGCGTAAAGCTGGAAACTGTGCAGCAGCCGCTCGGCGCCGCCCTCCGCCCGCTGCAGTTGCTCCCAGTGCAGCCGGGTGGCCGGGGCCAGGAGGGAGCTACCGGCACGCACCACATTCTGACACACACAGGATGCAACGTCACTCAACATCATCAACAACAACAACAACAACAACAACAATAACAACAACAACAACAACAACAACAACAACAACAACAACAACAACAACAACAACATCATCAACAACAACAACAACAACAACAACAACAACAACAACAACAACAACAACAACAATGAAAGTCATGGAGGCTAATCGCTGCATTAGATACACCAAGGGACATCTGTGGCTTAAAAATGAAGCCAAAGAGGAAGTGCCTTAAACCTGCATTCTTTCTAATGGTCAGCAGGAGGCGACTCCACTGCTCGCACAAAGAAGTCAGATTGTATAGAAGTCAATGGGAAAATGACCCTACTTCTCCCTTGATTTATGGCCTCACGAAACACTTTCACAAGGAATTTATGGTCTCAATCGCTAGGTTAAAGTCTTCATCAATACAGCATAATGTTCATTTTGTAAATTATGGTCTAATTTTTTTTTTTCACATTTCTGTTTATTGAAGTTTTCAGGGCATAAATGATACAGCACATCAGTATTTAAATTTCACTGCCTGTTATAGGACTGGAAAGACAAGAAAAACAAAAAACAAAAGTAAAGATATGTGTATACGGTCGTAGGAAAACAGGTTCACTGGAAAAGAGGAGGAAAAACAAATACCTATACCATACCCTCCCTAACAGCAACAGTACACAAGTAATATTCTCACCCTGAGATACTTCCTTTTTCTTATTAACAAAAACAAAAACAAAACAAAAGTAAAACAATAATTGACATAGTCCGATCCGATCACCCATCAGAAACACAGTGCACAAGTACATGATCAAATATCCATAATCTACACAGCCCACCCACACAAGAGAAAAGAAGAGAAGACAGCACAGCAGACAGACATCATCAGGCCCACACATCACAGAGAAACAGAAATCAGTCCTTTGGGATCTCAGGAAACTGCAAACCCTTCACCACCCTAAAAAATAGTCCCCATGTTTTCAAAAATCTAGTTGACGAGCCTCTCATCGTACACCGAATTCTTTCCAATTTAATAAAATAAAGAATATCTCTGATCCATAAGGAATGAGAAGGTGAGCTAACGGATTTCCATTTTAATAGAATTAGGCGCCTTGCTAAAAGCGTTGTATAGGCCACAAAGCCTGCTTGGTATTTTGATAATGATACTGTGGGGGGAGGGACTCCGAAAAGAGCTGTTAGAGCGGTAGGCTCAAGTGTCACTCCAACACTTTCTGAGATAGTATTAAAGATTTCTGTCCAGTACTTGTGCAAAGAGGGGCATAACCAAAACATATGAATGTATGTGGCAGGGGCCGAGTGACATCTGTCACAAGTAGGGTCGATGTCATCATAGATCCTAGCCAGTCGGACTTTGGTCAAATGCACCCGGTGAAGAATTTTACACTGAATTAGCCCATGCCTCGCACAGATAGATGAAGTATGAACAAGATGTAAGATGTCGCTCCACAGCTCCTCCGGGATCTCCTCCCCCAAATCCTCCTCCCATTGATTTTTAATCTTCTGAATGGAGGTAGGACGCAGAGAATGAATAAGATTATACATAAAAGATATCATACCCTTCATGAATGGCCGTGGGGTCAAAAAAGAGTCTGCAGGTGTAACCTAATTATGGTCTAATTTAAAGTAAAATAAACAATAAAGCAGACTATGGTTTGGGGCGTGATTGACAGGTCACCTGTCCAGTGGTCGCGCAGCTCGCCAATATTGCACTAGCTGCTTCAACAAGATGGCGGTAGTCAAAATGCCAAATCACCAATGGGTGACGTCACAGTTGTTAGGATGACGTCATCATCCCTACTTTGACGTCATCATTCCGACTATGATGTCATCGATCACTGATGATGTCATGGTTCATAAGTGTCTTTCATCCCTTTCGCTAGTGATGTCATAGCACAGGTGATGTCATGTCTCTGATGATGTCACAAACGGTATGATGTCATAGCACAGGTGGTGTCATGCTCGGATCTATAAAGGCCTATTCCGGCAGGCTCTGGCCAGTGATTCATAATCTAAATTAGGATCATACCAATCTCAAGCAACGTCTGCAACCTGCAACCAACTGTTCCCAAACCCCGAACAGTGCAGCTCCCAGCTTTCAAGCTACCAAGTTCCACAACACCCCAGCTTCTCCAGACCTACCAAGTTTCCCGTGGTCATCAACTCCCCGCGATTAGATCCACACGTCTAACCCCGACCCTGACAGTATGAATCACTCAGAAATGGATCTAGCGGGCAAATCTCTCACCCCAATCAAGGAGGAGGCCCCCAATCACTCTAAAGCGGATCCAGCAGACACACTCCCGCCAGTCAAGGAGGAGGCTCCTGAGACCCCAGTTTCCCCGCCGGCCACGTCAGGTGGTCCACCAGACGACTCCTTCCAAACAGCACTGATTTCTACTATTTCTGGCCTGGGCGCGCGACTCGCGGAGATGCAACGGGAGCAGGCGCTCCTCGATGACATCCTTCGGGACGTAGCTTCCAAGGCTTCCCAAGCCGATGATCGGCACGCCCTCATGGTCGAGGAGAGTCAAGTTCGGGCTTCCAAGGCCGAGGACCTGTACGCCCTCCTGGCAAGACGGCTAGATCGTCTCGACCAGGGGGGCATTGCGCAGCCTTCTGCCCTTCCTGCCCCAGCTTCTGGGCGATCAGTCGCCCCAACGCCAGTTACCCGGCCGGTCGCTTCAGCTGACCCACCAGGCGGTCAGCTGGATATCGCCACTCATCCTGATACCTTCACTCATCCTGATGTCTCCACTCGTCCTATCACGTTCGGAGACTTCCATGTCATACTTAAGCACCTAGATCGAAGGCTAGATCGTCTCGATAGAAGGCTAGATCGTCTCGAAGGGCTAGGCCCCCAGGGTGTCACCCCGCAGCCTCTGCAAGACCTCGCACTTGAGTCAAGACGCCTGATTGCCCACCAGGAAAAAGCAATCCAGGCTCTGGCTTCCGCAGCCGCTGATCGGCACGCCCCCTTGATTGGCCGGCTAGATCGTCTCGAAGCCCCAGCTTCCGAGCGCACCGCCGTTCCGGAGGTTTCCAGACCTGCTACTCCCCCGCCCACAGCGGTCGTTGCTTCTAGCTCTGCCTCTCGGCCGCCTCCAGCTGCTAAGGGCATATTCTGGGGGGGAGTTCGCGTCATCCCAGAGCAGGGGCAGCCACATTCGAGTCCCAGCAGCCATCTGTACCGTGATCCGACCGGCAGGGTTCGCATCACACCAGAGGAGAGGCAGCGCCGTTTGGACACCCGGAGCTGCCTGTACTGTGGTCGAGCCGGGCATTACCTCTCCTCCTGCTCCCGGCGTCCAGTAAGTGGTCCCACCGCTCGCCGGCCCGTGGTACTCTCAGTAGATCAAGACTCTGCGTGTACAGCCGAAAGATCTGTACGGTTGGGTAGCGCTCCCTGCAGGACCCAGGAGTGGCAGTGTGTCTCCAAGAGGGTTAACGAGTTGGAGAGGACTGTCGACCGTCTCATTGGGAAGCTCAATCGCTGCCTGCAGATCGGCTCCGTCCCCCCGCAGGGGGCCTCCGAGTCTGCTGGCCCTGAGGCACAACCTGTGGACCTGCCCCTCGCCGAGTCTGAACCTGTACCTGAGGCACAACCTGTGGACCTTCCCCTCGCCGAGTCTGAACCCGTACCCCAGCAGCAGCCAATTCCTGTCCTTGACCAACAACTCATGCTGGACCAACAACTCATGCTGGGAGGCTCCCGTAGTGTCGTCAGCCCTCGGTCAAGAGCAAGAAGAAATAAGAGGCATTTAAAGGAGGAGACGGTGGGTGCCCTGCCCAAACTACAGGTCGGGAGGGCAGGCCTCGCTGTGTCAGATCCCCCTGCGGCTCTACCTTCGGAGACGGCGGCATTTGACCCTTTTGATGGTCCCCAGCCTCCCATGTTTGGATCGTGCCCCGGGGGATGGCCGGTCCCAGAGGATCCACCGGACCCGGTGGAAGTTCTATCCACGTATCGGTCCATCTATGACTTCGATATCCTGTATTAGGGAAGAGCACCTCACTCTCTTACACCCCCTTTGGGGCCTAACCACCTGCGTCTAACCACCTGCGGAAGAGCACCTCCACCAGAACCTACGGATTTTTTGTCTCCCAGATGCCATCCTTGATGGCCTCATTGGACGCCAGGTGACGTCCCTTGAGGGGAGGGTACTGTTAGGATGACGTCATCATCCCTACTTTGACGTCATCATTCCGACTATGATGTCATCGATCACTGATGATGTCATGGTTCATAAGTGTCTTTCATCCCTTTCGCTAGTGATGTCATAGCACAGGTGATGTCATGTCTCTGATGATGTCACAAACGGTATGATGTCATAGCACAGGTGGTGTCATGCTCGGATCTATAAAGGCCTATTCCGGCAGGCTCTGGCCAGTGATTCATAATCTAAATTAGGATCATACCAATCTCAAGCAACGTCTGCAACCTGCAACCAACTGTTCCCAAACCCCGAACAGTGCAGCTCCCAGCTTTCAAGCTACCAAGTTCCACAACACCCCAGCTTCTCCAGACCTACCAAGTTTCCCGTGGTCATCAACTCCCCGCGATTAGATCCACACGTCTAACCCCGACCCTGACAACAGTAGCTACGTCCGTACTGTATTTTGATACAGTGTATGAGCTACACTCAATTCCACAACAGAAGAAGAGCATAAGTATGACTCCATTAGTGGACTATTTTCATGTTGAAAAATAAGACAAATTTAATTTGACTAAAAGACAGGCGGGCGGTTTCAGCGAGTCAAACCTGGTGGAAGGTGGGGTCCTGCATGGCGGCCATGTTGAAGCCATGCTGCGTGCTCTCATGTTGCAGCAGGCGGCTGAGCAGGCTGCAGGCCGTGCGCACGTCGCTGCCGCGCAGAGCCGCCGTCTGATTGGTGGCTACCTGCAGCATGCCGGCCAATCGCCTCGCCCGCTCGCCATCCAGCCGCGACGTGTTACGCTGAAGTTCCTCCTCCTGAGGGACAGAGACAGAGGGAGTGAGTGACACAGGTGGAGGCTTTCAATTGGATGCTTTTAAAACCATTATTTATGTGTTTTTTTTCAGCAACAACCTGCTTGAACCAAATAACACACACAGAGTTAGACCCTTGGCAGTTTGCTTACAGACAAGGAAGGAGTACAGATGATGCAGTCAGCAGCATCACCCACTTAGTCCTGAAGCACTTGGAGGACACTAAAAGGCATATGCACATTTACTTTTTATTGCTTTTAGTTCAGCTTTTAACACAGTTCAGCCTGATTTATTACTGAACAAATTGAAACGGATGAATGTAATTTGATTATTAAATGGTATTTTTTATTTTTTTAACTAACAGAATCCAACATGTAAAGGTAAACAAGGCAATTTCAACTGGCCCTGTTCAGAGACACAGAGATATAGGACAGTGACCTTGGACTCTGACTTTGACGTTTGAGCCAAATTTGAAGCAATTCCATCAAGGTGTTCCTGAGATATGCCTTTTCAACATCTGGCCAGGGACAGCAGATGGAAACTAGCCATCCAGGCTAACTCTGGCTCACTTACAGTCTCACTGTTGATTGGTGTGCATTGTCCCTGAGAAATAAACTAATAATAATAATAAGATATCGTATTAACGAGAATTGGACGGACATACGGATGGACGGATAATCTGAAACAATAATGCCTCTGCCCGGCGATAGCCGTGGCCCGGGCAGAGGCATTACGATCAAATGTAGAAGAATGACTGTTTTGATTCTTCCGTTATCTCTCTACCCACATAACACTCATGTCATTCTGTACAAAATCATATTCTCAGATTTGGGTTCCAGAGAAATCAAATAGGGCCCGGGGGTATGTGGCTCAAATGTGCACTAAATGAGGGGTCCTGAGACAGGTTGAGAGTCACTGCTGGAGACCAGGGGCCGGTTGCACCAACTGGTCTTAACTATGCCTGGTCGTAACTCCTACGTCGGTCTTAGTTAAGACCATGGATTTACGCATGTTGCACCAACACGGCTTACTCTGGTCTTAACTACGCTGGTCGTAGCAATGCGCGTTCATGTGAATTGTCGGGGAATGCCCTCTGATTGGCCCACATGTGCCTCGCGCCGTCACCCACTACTGTATGTGCGTCACTACACCCTCCCTCCTCCCACCCCCCTCCTCCTGTGGAAGCCCCGGGGGAAAATGGCGGCGGCGATTAGTGTCAGGGAGTCTGAATGAAATTGAATGTAACGTTCCCAATTCTATGTATTACATTCTAAAAAAGTAACGGCAACATTTGGGAAGGCTAAGCCACACAACTAGTTAGTTATAATCTAACGTCGTGCTTTCAAAGACGGCGAACTGGCGGTGTTACGACGATGACGGTCAAAAAGGTCTCCGCGGAGATCTCTGCTACGCCTCCTCCTGACGAGGCGTAGGAGTTACGCCTGGTCTTAGTGAAAATAAGGCTTAAGTCGTCTTGGTGCAACCGGCGTAGCTGTTAGGTCGTAAAGTTACGACCAACTTAGCTTAAGACCAGTGTAAGACCAGTTGGTGCAACCGGCCCCTGATGAAAGCCAAGCCAAACCAAACGCACCTCCTTCTTGAGCGGGGCGAAGGCCAGGGAGGTGCAGTTGAATAGGTCGGGAGGGAGCCAGCCATGTTGGTCACTACAGTGACGCACTGCAGTGCCTGAGGGACAGAGAGACACTGTAACACGCATCAACACAGAGTGTAAACACACACACTTAACACTGACCACAGTGCCTGAGGGACAGAGAGACACTGTAACACGCATCAACACACAGTGTACACACACACACTTAACACTGACCACAGTGCCTGAGGGACAGAGAGACACTGTAATACGCATCAACACACAGTGTAAACACACACACTTAACACATTGAATGCCAGCCATGTTTTCATTCCTGTAGGTAAGTTGTGCCAGGGGTGTTTTTGACGATTCTGGCTCATTTTAGAACAGCCGAGGATTCTTTTCTGTTAAGAATTCATGAACATCAATCATCTAAAAATAACTAATAGAATGTGTGCTTTCTCTGTCTAAAAGAGTTAGTTTGCAGAGTTAGTAGTTATGTAGATATTAGCCGTTGAGTACAGCATGGTTTCAGCGTCTGGAAATTTATTCAGAGATAAATGGCTTTTTGTGAAACAGTCACTTTAACCATTCATTTTTGGCATCAGTAAGACCGTCAGACATTCTAAACAATAGTTTTGAACAGTAATTTCCTCCATAACAACAGGAAACACCCCTCTCATTCAAACTCCTCCCTCCGTGTGTCTTCTCCTCCTTCCTCCTGGCTCTAACAGCGGGCGTGTCAGAAGCGCGTTGCTGCTGCCTGCCTGCCTGTCTGCCTGTCGGGCAAGACGAGTCTGAAATGGATTACTGTAAAATCGCGTCGCCATTTCCTTGAATGGCTTGCTTCCGCGGTGTGTGTGTGTGTGTGTGTGTGTGTGTGTGTGTGTGTGTGTGTGTGTGTGTGTGTGTGTGTGTGTGTGTGTGTGTGTGTGTGTGTGTGTGTGTGTGTGTGTGTGTGTGTGTGTGTGTGTGTTCGCGCGTTGCTGCGCGGCTCTGGGGGGAAGGGATCTCTGTCCGTTCTGTGTGTGTGTGTCCGGGCTTCTGACTGTAAAATCGCCAAGCCATTTCCGCGGGAGGCGGCTGCTTTTGTGGCTTTTGGGTCCCGTGGCTGTGACTTCTCTCGGTCTCTGTCGCCACTTAGTGGTCGGTAAAATAGATTACACACATGCTCTTGCTCCAAATAGTTATCTCGAAGATGTAAAAGGGGTTGATTGATGTCCCACTGTCAAAAAAAAAAAATCTTTATGTAAGACGAGTTAGTCCGTCCTTGGCACTTAAGCGCTGGATTATGTAAGACGAGTTAGGTCGTCTATGGCACTTAATGAGTTAACACTGACCACAGTGCCTGAGGGACAGAGAGACACTGTAACACGCATCAACACACAGTGTGAACACACACACTTAACACTGACCACAGTGCCTGAGGGACAGAGAGACACTGTAACACGCATCAACACACAGTGTAAACACACACACTTAACACTGACCACAGTGCCTGAGGGACAGAGAGACACTGTAATACGCATCAACACACAGTGTAAACACACACACTTAACACTGACCACAGTGCCTGAGGGACAGAGAGACACTGTAACACGCATCAACACACAGTGTAAACACACACACTTAACACTGACCACAGTGCCTGAGGGACAGAGAGACACCGTAACACGCATCAACACACAGTGTAAACACACACACTTAACACTGACCACAGTGCCTGAGGGACAGAGAGACACTGTAACACGCATCAACACAGAGTGTAAACACACACACTTAACACTGACCACAGTGCCTGAGGGACAGAGAGACACTGTAACACGCATCAACACACAGTGTAAACACACACACTTAACACTGACCACAGTGCCTGAGGGACAGAGAGACACTGTAACACGCATCAACACACAGTGTAAACACACACACTTAACACTGACCACAGTGCCTGAGGGACAGAGAGACACTGTAACACGCATCAACACACAGTGTAAACACACACACTTAACACTGACCACAGTGCCTGAGGGACAGAGAGACACTGTAACACGCATCAACACACAGTGTAAACACACACACTTAACACTGACCACAGTGCCTGAGGGACAGAGAGACACTGTAACACGCATCAACACACAGTGTAAACACACACACTTAACACTGACCACAGTGCCTGAGGGACAGAGAGACACTGTAACACGCATCAACACAGAGTGTAAACACACACACTTAACACTGACCACAGTGCCTATACTGTATATATACTGTATATAGGCCTATAATAGTATATACATGTATATACTGTATATATGTACACACACGCACACACACACACACACACACACACACACACACACACACACACACACACACACACACGCACGCACACACACACACACACACACACACACACACACACACACACACACACACACACACACACACCAGTGGAGTATCACAAGGTAAATGCACACACTTTCATTGCATGCGGACAATAGCCTACATGTACTCTACTGTATTATTTACTGTATACTGTATATGTATGTAGGACTCTCCTCACCTGTGGAGCCTTTGGGACATTTCATGGCTGCAGGTTGACCAAAATGAGTCCTGGGCCACCAGATCCCTGCTTCAAAAGCCCTGGGGCAACCTTCATACACCACTGGAGGAGGGAGGGATTATTGAACAATGAAATGTCTTTCAGACATGCCCATTTATTTACTGTATGTTTAAATACCTAAACTACAGGCAAAACCTTCCAGCTTCTCTTCATTCACTTTACACTTGATCATCTGTGACATTCACACTTACCCAACCAGCCAAAGGAATGATTGTCATCTTAACATCTAAACATCCATTCTGCCTTAAACGTGTGCGAGTGTTAGAGAGCGTTCTCCACCAGCGTACCCACACAGCCGCTGGCGGTGACCTCGGCGTACGGGTTGTCACAGCGGTTGCACTGGCGCCCGATGATGCCCGTCCTGCACTGGCACTGTCCCGTCTGGGCGTTGCAAGAGCGCGACACGGCGCCCAGCTGGTAACACTCACAGGGGAGGCAGGCGTCGCTGCCCTCCGTGCGGTAATAGTTATCCTGGAAACACAAGAGGAGTCCAGCTGTGAGCAGACGAACCAGCTGCCTGGAAGGGAGTCGTACTTATGTTCCCAGGCTCCTATGTTCCCAGGGTCCTGTGTTCCCAGGGTCCTGTGTTCCCAGGGTCCTATGTTCCCAGGGTCCTATGCTACCAGGGTCCTATGTTCCCAGGGTCCTATGCTACCAGGGTCCTATGTTCCCAGGGTCCTATGTTCCCAGGGTCCTATGCTACCAGGGTCCTGTGTTCCCAAGGTCCTATGTTCCCAGGGTCCTATGCTACCAGGGTCCTATGTTCCCAGGGTCCTATGTTCCCAGGGTCCTATGTTCCCAGGGTCCTATGCTACCAGGGTCCTATGTTCCCAGGGTCCTTTGTTACCAGAGGTCCCAGGGTTCTATGTTGCCCAGAATTATATAGCATATAATGGGAAGCTGAAAAATATGTTCCACAGCTCTGTCTATCAAAAATAGACTAGAACGGGAGAGAGATAACATGTAACAAGTAATGTGTGTGTGTGTGTGTGTGTGTGTGTGTGTGTGTGTGTGTGTGTGTGTGTGTGTGTGTGTGTGTGTGCGCGCGTACCTTGCAGCGGCACGCTCCGGTGGTCTGGTTGCAGTCTCGGTTGAAGCCTTTGGTGACATCACAGTCACATGGTCCGCACACCGCCCCACCCCACCAGCCTCGAGCGCAGGGCAGGCTGGCTCTGAAACCCAGCAGGCACACCTCAATACTTCTATTCATATATCATATCAAATATCTCAAAAACAGTTGGGGCACCTGTTCGGGAAGGGAACTGGTGGGAATAGCGTGATCCTCCCACGTGCTACATCCTGCCGGTGAAGCTCTCATATATTCATATCCATATCCATATATCATATCAAATATATCAAACGTGGAATTGACCAGCTCCATTTCCTCTTGACATTAAGCAGATTTTGCGTATTGTCACTTTTCTACATGTAGCTGCGACCAACACATGGATGTATTAAAAGAACTGGATAGGGGACGAGCCACGCCCACCCATGCATTTGGACGGAGGCTGCTCACTGGCGCATGAAGTCATCATGGGGGGTTTTTCTTCCTGGTTTTACTTCCTGACCATGCGGCCTCAGGCGAAGTGCGCATGTGTGCCATGACGTATTCCATGACGTCTCCCACCCCTCCCACCCATGGATGTAGATGTAGATGAAGAAAATACACCAGTATACGGCTCTTAGTGGCTTCTGAAGAAAAAATGCCCCATAAAAAAATAGTTGATAATTAAAAGAGTCGTTTTAAAAAATTCCCCTGGGTTTAACAGCTGCCGGGGTCCCCATGCAAGTGGATGGGAATTTTCCTTTCTGGGCTGCATGGCGTCACGTTACTTGCAATACAGAGCTTCGCCACCACCAACCATCAAATGGTTTCACAGCCCAGCGCTATTCCAACTTTGTTGGTTGGTCCACGAAAAGTTCACCACCCTTTAGTGGGCACAGTTTTCGCCCTAGGAGGCTGACATTTGGCATGGAGGTCAAATGTGTGTGTGTGTGTGTGTGTGTGTGTGTGTGTGTGTGTGTGTGTGTGTGTGCGTGTGCGTGTGTGTGTGTGTGTGTGTTTGCGTGCGTGTGTGTGTGTGTGTGTCTTTAAGGTCAGAGAGGTAAAGCCAGCAGCATGCGGGGGGGATTTGATGTGACCTCCTCTGACCCATATTTGTGCAGGCCAACCCGGGAGCACCAATGGGATTTCTCCATTGGATTTTGGATTATTGCAGAAAATAAGCTCTGTGGCATGCAAAAAAGTTTTGTTCAGCAAGATCATCCTCACAAATTAACACCACTTTTATGATTTTTGAAGCGTAAATGCAATCACTATTGGGGCTAGATTGAGCTACCCCAGCATGCACAAAAAAAGTATGATTGTATAGAACAGGGGTTCCCAAACCTTTTCATGTCAAGGACCCCTAAACTGACACAAATTAGACCACAGACCCCATATTAGTTGTGTGTGTGTGTGTGTGTGTGTGTGTGTGTGTGTGTGTACGTGCACCTGCGCACGCGTTCATGCGTGTGTGTGTGTGTGTGTGTGTGTGTGTGTGTGTGTGCGCGTGCGTGTGTGCTGTGTCAGTCGGGGGCTAACACACCTGTGCTGGCAGTAGTCTCCATGGTAGCCGTTGGCACAGTGACAGTGGTAGCCGTGTTGGGGGCGTGGCTTGTGGATACAGGAAGAGGTGTGCTGACAGGGGTTTAGCTCACAGGCGTCCACACAGCTGCTCCCAAAGAAGCCTGTCCGGAAATTACAGGTTACAGGTGACAGCTGGAGGGGTGGAGCACGCTGCCAATCAACCAATCAACCAATCAATCAATCAGTTCACCCAGTAGATATAAGAAGTTAATGTTATTCATTCATCCATTCATTTGTTCATTCATACAATATGTTTTCATGGACTGCAATAACAACAGATCTGTCCTGCTTATTGTTCTGTGATGTAAGTCCTTTTTTGTTCTCACCATGCTGTCATTGTAAGAATTGGTTCTTAATTTACCTGCCTGGTTAAAAAAGGTAAAATAAAATAAAATAAAATAAAATAAAATAAAATAAAATAAAATAAAGTGTGTCTGGTCTGACCTGGCTGGCAGACACAGGTGTTGGTGCCCCAGCGGTCGGTGCAGTGGCTGTGCTGCGGGCACGGTGTGGTGCTGCAGGCGTCAGGCATGCTGCAGCCCTCCCGCACGCCCACCCGCTCACCCCCGCGCAGGTCCACGCTCAACAGCTTGGTGGCTGTCTCGCCCATCCGTACGCCCTGCACACACAGAGAGAGACAGTCAACTCCCCCTCCACACACAGAGACACAGTCAGCTCCCCCTCATAGTTGCTCGAGTGACATCACTGATGACATCACAACTACCCGAGTGACATCACAGCTAAGTAATTCACAGTTAAAGGAACACTCCGCCCATTTTCAGTTATTGAGTGTTAAAGTGTGGACCAGTGACTGGTCCACACTTTAACACTCAATAACGGTCAAATTAAATGACAGACTTCAAAACCGTTTACAGTTTTCTGATATACTACTGATGTTCTAATGATACAAAGCTTGTTGAAAATGGGCAGAGTGTTCCTTTAAGCAACTGTGTACCTGTGTAACTGTGCGTGTGTGCTATTGTGTAACTGTACGCTAACTACCAGATAGATTGCAACTGTGCGCTAACGGCTCTCCAATGAACATATTATGATTATATTATTATTATCTCTCTTGGCAGATTTTGTGTTTTATTATTTAGATTCCTCTGCTGTAGTGAGGCTTGGCTTCAGAACATGTAGCCTTTGTGTGTGTGTGTGTGTGTGTGTGTGTGTGTGTGTGTGTGTGTGTGTGCGTGCGTGCGTGCGTGTGTGCGTGCGTATGTGCTTGCGTGTGTGTTGTCCTCACCTGGATGCAGCCTCTCCAGCCGTTCATCACTGAGCCGTCCCTCCTCATCAGGCCTCCCACAAACAGACTCCTGAGCCTGAGGCCGGGCAGCTCGTTACCGATCTCCACCGACTGCTGGAAGACAGCCAGCACACGCGTGATGCAACCCACATGTCACATACAACATATTAAACACAGGTGAAGTTCTCCTTTAATCAAGTTCTCACATGGCCAATGGTGTCTGTCGGGTGTCCAGGGCCGTTTCTCAATACCAAGAATGCGTTCTTGTTCTTGTGTTCTTGGGGAGAACGTTCTTGCTAGTCGTTCTTGGAAGAATGAACTTGCTAGCTCACAAGCACACATGACGCTGTTGGCAGTTTGAGACGATGCGCAATACCAGCGCAGAGGCCGCCTGCAGTACTACACAAATAAAAAGCTCAGCTGCAGCCAATTGTGCTCTGGAGCTTTTTGCCATTTTTCGCCATA
The DNA here is from genome assembly GCF_964638095.1 of Poromitra crassiceps. Lineage (NCBI taxonomy): Eukaryota > Metazoa > Chordata > Actinopteri > Beryciformes > Melamphaidae > Poromitra > Poromitra crassiceps. Next base: position 28,601,220 of record NC_139636.1, read on the forward strand.
AATGTTCGTAAAGTAGCACTTATTGAAACCTACTACCCTGCTTGTAGGCATCAAAAGTCATCAGAAATTAATTTAGTGATGAAATAAAACTTTAAATTGTAAAAAACTTCCCGGAGCTTATGGCGTCTTCTCTGCTGCGTTCTGCCTCTGCTTATGCTGAAATTAATGCTGGGATATGTGCCTTGCCAAGTTGACACAAGTCACCACCCAGAGCATCCTCGGTAAAGTGGGCATGTCGAGAACACATCCGGGAATTTTAGGCGTTCTTGGCGAATTGTGAACTTTGCATTGGAACAGTACTTGGGCTGCGAATGATGACGTTTCACAGGGACACAAGAACGCAAGAACACACAAGAACCCTTATTGAGAAACGGCCCAGGTGGAGGTAAAACACGGTGCGAACCTGTGGCCCTCATGTTGGTGGCAATGGGAATAGTCTGCTACACCATACGGGCACCCCAGAGTAGATGCTGTTTTTCTGTCTCTAAGTGAGCATACCTGGAACATGCCGTAGTCCAGAGACACCACAGCCAGGTACTTGAGGTCCTTGCCGTCCTTGCCGCTCGTCAGCTCCACCAGGACGTGATGCCATTCGCCGTCATCCACCCACACCTGAGGGAAGTCCAGCAGGGCCACGCGCTTCATGCCCACAAACACCTGGAAACGCAGGTGCCTGCTGCTCAGCTGGACAGACAGGCAGACAGACAGGCAGACAGACAGACAGATAGACAGACAGTGTTCACTTCAAGTTCAAGGGGTACACCTGTGGAAAGGTCTGCGATGAGCTAAAATTGTGTAAGTCTATCTGTAACTTCAAAAAATTGTTTAAACTTCGAGCCCTTTGTAAATATAAAACCTTAGTATGACCAAGTATATAAACTATACACGCTGAGGACGGCTTAACGTCGAAACGCGTCCGTGTGATACTACGCTGTGCATTGCTGTTATGAACTAATAAAAGTTCCTAGCTAAAGGACTTTGGAGTGCTGGCTGTTTTTTCCCTATTTTGAACTTCTGTGAGCCTTGCACCCGGAATACTACACATAAGACGGAGAGTGCGCGTTTATACCCTGCTTCCAAGTATATAAACCTATCTTAATGGTTCTACGATCTAATATACATCTTGCTTTTTGTTGTTAATTGATTCTTGCAACTGTCTTGTTTTTGTCTTTGATGTAATGAAATGTAAGAAGAATTGAGGACAAACCCTAAAGAATGCCTCAAGAGTTTAGGACAAACCTTAAAGAATGGCTCAAGAGTTTAGGACAAACCTTAAAGAATGGCTCAAGAGTTTAGGACAAACCTTAAAGAATGGCTCAAGAGTTTAGGACAAACCCTAAAGAATGGCTCAAGAGTTTAGGACAAACCTTAAAGAATGGCTCAAGAGTTTAGGACAAACCCTAAAGAAACTCAAGACAAATCTAATCTGTAATCACTTTAACTAGTATATTTGCAGGGCATATTCCCATGATGTCGGCGACACAACACAAGTCGGCTTGTGTTGTGTCGCTCGGCAGACTACGGATTAGGGTTGCTTTGTATTGTACTGTGTTGTGTACATTATATTGCATTGTATTGTTTTATTGTGTATTTGTATGGTACTGTTGTGTGGTGACTGGTGACATTGTGTCTTTTTTAATTAGTGACTGCGGATGTAAATTAGCAGTAGTGCTACAATCTGGCATGTTTACATGGTATCTCTGATACTAATGTTCATTAATGTGCATTGTCCCCATTTGAATCAAATACAAATGTAATGAAATACTAGCGACATTATAATGATACAAAGCTGGTTGAAAAGCGCTCCTCACCAGCAGGTGGATCCTGGAGAAGTCTCCGGCGTTGGCCTGCAGCAGCGTGCCCGCCGCCTGCCGCGTCCTGAACATCAGGCCCAGGTACCAGGGCACGGCGATGGTCACGTCCGGCTCCCGCCACCACACCACGGCATGGCCGTCGAACTGCTGCGGGGACGGCATCACTGGGAGGGGGGGGGGAGGGCGGGGGGCGGGGGGGTCAGTTGCAGGAGCTCCAACCATTGACTCTATAAAAGATGGACGACGTGTCTCCACTTCCTACTGCTATGCAAACATGAAGCCAAAATATCTCGTTTCTGCAAGCTGCCATCTTGCTTGTGTGATGTCATTTGGAGCCAGAGTGTGCGCAGTAGAGTTGGGCGGGACACGCCCCCCTCAGCTCTCCCGCCGTCTGACAGAGGTTTGAGAGCGGCTGTCACAGGTGTCAATCACAAAGTGACTGTATATACCTCCCTTTGATATCGTCAAATAATGAATTGTAAAGCTTGTTTGATGTAATTTGCAACCGGAGTGTGCGCAGTAGAGTCGGGCTGAGCCCCCTCAGCCGCGCGACGAAGGTTTGAGAGTGGCTAGTCTCACGTGGACAGAACCGCCGTCACTCCAGTCATCACTTCCAGCGACGGGGTAGTCTCTTAGAACGGACGAGTTGGCTTCCGCAATTTTCAAATGCTTCCGCCATACCGTCTGTAATTGGTGGGGGAGAATCATGCACCAACCGGAATGAGAAGCAGAAAGGCGGGTCTTCCGCTCATTAGTCCAATCAGAATTTTTTTAAGGCGGGTCTTCCGCTCATTAGTCCAATCAGATTTTTTTTTCGTGGACACACGTGTCGTGATTGGTCGGATTTTGTCGAACTTCCTTCCAGTCTGAAGGTTTTTTTCGCAAACTTCCTTGTGCATGTTCTGGGGGTGTAACGTACAGACTGTATAGCTGCATTCGCCGGATGTAGATGAGACAGTCTGTTTTAAGAGACTAGCGACGGGGAGTCTGAATCACAAGTCAGCATTCACGGGTTTTTTTGCACAAAAAGCGGTGACAAGCCTCTGATTGGCTGGCCTGTAACGGAAGTCAGGCTGTCTGCATTGTGTGTAATGTATCACCCCACTAGTTGCGTCAGGCAAATAAGGAGGTCCGTGATTGGTCAATTCATGTCTGTCACACTTTTTTTTTATTAGGGGCGGTCCTTAACCACTTTTCAAGAGTTGTGCCCCAGGCGTAGATATATCTACGGCTGGCTACTGCGAGACTAGAGAGTGGCCGTCACAGCTGTCAATCACTCCTTTTTTATATCATAACATAATGATTTAAAAACAAACTTATCAGATAAATGAGCACTTGGACATAGATCGGCGTGATAAGAACTTCCTATACTGCAGCCAGCCACAAGGGTTTTGGCTTCACTTTTGAGGAGCTGTGATGACGTCCATCTTTTTTCCTCATCTTCAACCACACAGATACAAGGTCTCATGGTCAGTTTGTGACATGGGACTTTCCTCTTTTTTGTCCCTTTAATATCTACAGAACAGACAGGCTATGAAGGAGGTGAGGGTTCAACGCCTCAGAGACCACACATTTATTCCTTCCTTCACTGTGGAATGTAGGAATCCGGTAGGAATGTGACGGCTTATTAACAGGACGTGACTTTCACTGTCTGCTTCCTCTCTCTCACTCTCTCTCTCTCTCTATCACTATCACACACACGCATGCACGCACGCACGCACACACACACACACACACACACACGCACACACACACACACACACACACACACACACACACACACACACACACACACACACACACACACACACACACACACAAAACACACACACAGCCCTCACCTTGCTCACAGTTGCGGCCTCCGAAGCCCAGTGGACAGTCACAGCTGTAGGAGCCCCACCTGTTGACGCACACTCCTCCGTTCTGACAGACCACACTGCTGCAGAAGTCCTCCTTTGCCGGACAGCCTGGCCACAAACAGACAGTCAAACAGAAAAACAGACAGACAGACAGACAGACAGTCAGACAACCAGACAGTCAGTCAGACAGACAGACAGACAGACAGACAGACAGACAGACAGTCAGTAAAACAGTCTGTAAAACAGTGAGACAAACTCAAACTGCAGCGGAAGGCACAAAACAGCACCATGCTTCATTCAGCATCATTTCTATTCTGTTTTAAAAGATGATTTAGATAGACAGAAACTGACGCAACCCAGTGACAACATACGGTACAGTACGTGTTTAGTACATGTTTGAACTGATATTAGCTCTGCATGTCGATTCTAATTTTTTTGCCTTTGCTTTTATACCTCCACCAAGCAGGTTGTTTTCGGTGCCGTTTGCCTGTCAGCAGGATTAAAGGCGGTGTAAACGGCCGACATTAGCTCCATGGCTAACGACGTTATAGTATGTAGCCGCATTTCCTTGCTTTAATATCAACAACCGGCAACAACAGATTTCAAAACTGGCGGCGGCATTGAAACCAGCGTGACTCGTAATGGTTAACGTAACATTCTTTCAGACAATCAGTGGCAGTTTGAGCCCTTTGTAGCAGCAAACTGTAGCCTACGTAGTACGTAGTACGTAGTAGCCTAGCCTAGTGCAGTATGGCTTCATAAACTAGCCGACCTTGTCGTCAGCGAGCTCCACCAATCACAGACTGATTAGTCAGCAAGCTCCACCAATCAGAGAATATTGAATATTACACTTCAGGATTGTGAATAATTTATTTTTTTAAACAAAAAAGGATGATACAGATGTGTGGCTTCACAACTAGCTAGCTCATGGTAAGGTTACATTATGGCTAATAATCAAAATCTCGATGCAGAATATGAATGGGATTTTTTCTTCTGTAACCGAAGTGTCACGTGACTGTTGAGTAGGGGTGTCACGATACACTCAGTTCACGATATTGGGTTCACGATAACGATACGATACGATATTTTAACAATATTTTTTTGCGATCGATTTGTAAGTTGATGGGGCATCCACCACGCTAATTTGAGTCATTTCACCATTTTCATCCTCCGTGTCTGTAACGTCCCTCGTCTGTTCAAACAAAGCAATGAAAAAGCATGCAATCAGGTGCAGATCAGTGCCACCATGTTCAGCTTCTTTTTCTTGCGATATGAGATTTCATCTCAACGATACATATTGTCACGTTTTGATATCACGATATAACGTGGGACGATATATTGTGACATCCCTACTGTTGAGCAGAGTAGAGTAGAGTAGAGTAGAGTAGAGTAGTCGCCACTGGGGCAATTCATTCAATTTGAGCTCTGTTCTGTCTGATATCAGGCAAGAGCGTACCTGCTGCGGTGCCGTTGTTGGCGATGAAGGCGGCCATGTCCACGGGCCGGCTGTCCACGCTCAGCTCCTTCATGCAGCCCACAAAGTCCCGGCTCTTCACCGGGAAATCCTCAGGCAGGTTGGGAACACCGCCCAGCAGCAGCGGTCCCGTCAGGTCCAACGATCTGCAACACGCAGTTTCACTTTTGATCATTTCACCATTTAGTATAGAGAGTGAGTTCAAGGTGTGGGTCGGGGGTGTTTGGACGGGACACATTAATGGAGTCAAACACACAGCGGCTGTAAGGGATTGAACCTACGACTTCCTCAACTTTCCAGTTCAACCTGCATGTTGAGCAATGTTATTTGTCACTTTTTGTCCCCCACCAAAGCCCCCCCCCCTTTGGTCAGCCCCCCCCTATCAGTCTCTGTCCGTCCGTCACCCTGTAATGTTGACTTTGTGCCACTAGGGGGCAGCATTGACAATGAATGGGGACTCGGTGGTAAAGCAGATCATACAGTGAAGGGTGACCCAAGGGTGGAACTACTGGTGGGGGACATGTTTGCTATTGGCTTGTTGTTTATAATGTCTTTTTATAGAGGGAATACTTTTTTGTAACTGCTCTGATGACACAATTGTATGTTCTTGGAAAGCCCCACCTTCCTCCATCACCCTGGGTGACGCCACAGTGTTGATTGGCTTCCTAGGCTCAACAATCAGGCGGAAACTGAAATGGGAGCTGAACATCAGAGCTCTCACCAAGAAGGCACAACAGAGGATGTACTTTCTTCGGAGGCTGAAGAAGTTCAAGGTGCCAAAGGCAGCATTGGAACTTTTCTACACCTCCACCATCCATCTTCACCTCCCCCATCACTGTCTGGTATGCTGCCCGCAAGGACATTTCCAGACTGCAGCGCCTCATCCGCCGTGCTAAGGTACAACCTGCCATCCCTTTCATTTCTCGATTCCTAGTCTTTCTTAGGGCCTGTGTCCACCTAGCGTCACGATTGTGACATCCTCAGTGATGTCCCTTAAGCAATTGTGATGTCATCAGTGATGTCACTTGAGCAATTGTGATGTCATCGATGCACGATGGCGCCTAGGTGGGTGGGTGGTGTCTGTCTGTCTGTCTGTCTGTCTGTCTGTCTGTCAGTCACGATTTTGGGAGCCCGCGAGGCGGGCGATATCCATAACTGCAGCCATGGCGCATCATCTCCAGAATCTCCACCCTAGGAATCTCCTAGTCATTTATCATTTGAGATTGCTTTGCTGTTTTGCTCCATGTTGATGTGATCGTTGCGCTGCATACTTGCATACAAGTCAAATTCCTCATTTGCAATCTAATTACTCACCATGCCTATTAAAATGAATCTTGAATCTTAAACCTAATAAACAAAGGAAAAAAAGAACAAAAGAAACAAACTTGACCCTGCTGTGTGCTGACCAAACAGGTCGTTACTGTACACACAGTGAGACTCACATCAGTAAACAGTCCTGTGATCTGCTAAATAAGTATATTATGTAAATAAGAAATGAGGTCAGATATGTCAGATTTGCATAACAATAGAGACAGACTCCTGAGTTGGGGGGACAGAGACACTACGCACACACGCGCGCACGCACAGAGACAGATACACGCAGGCACACGCAGACACACACATACACACACACACACACACACACACACACACACACACACACACACACACACACACACACACACACACACACTCACTTCTTCTGTCCCGTCTGGGTGCCCTGCGCCGCACACGAATAGTTCCCGATCTGGTCGCCAAAGCGAATCGCCATGGCAACGTCACAGTCGTCGACGGCGACCACCGCCACCTTCTCTCCGGAGGGGCCGTGGGGGACCCCGCGCCGGCCGAGGTTGGGCTGGAGAGAGAGAGACACAGACAGAGAGAGAGAGAGAGAGGAATGTCAGGAAAAACTAACGGGACCTACAAAACCTTCTGTTTGTGAACAAAGAATAAAAATTGACAGCAGAGTTCAGAGATTTGTTACTCATATTGTCATAATAACAAATAATATTGTTAAGAGTAAAACAGCGAGGAACATTAGTGATATTGAAAACATGAGAATTAAAATCAGACCAAAATGTCATTGTTATTTTAGACTGAAAGAATAAATGGATCGATATTATATATATTATATATATAAGTATCAACTTCCACATATCTGGAGACTATACAATTTACAGAGTAAATTTGATGTAAAATGTACGTAATATGTATATTGTTGAATACAGTTTTGTAGTGAAAAAAGAAGGGGAAGTGGAAGAGAGCACTGGGAGAGTGAAAGAAAAGTGAAAGACTATAAAATGTTCAATTTAAAATGTTCTAAAACATTGGCTTCCAGTTACATCTATACAGTCTCATGTGCTCAAACACTGGCAGAGTGAAAGAGAAGTGAGAGAAAGAAGCTGTCTTCCTTCGTATGCAATGTTCAAATTTAAGACCAGAAGAGAGATTATAGGATCAGAATTAATTACATCTCAGCAGTCTCAGTTTGCCCCCCCCCCCCCCCCCCCCCCCCCCCCCCCCCCCACACACACACACACACACACACACACACACACACACACACACACACACACACATACACACACACACACACACACAGCAAAGAAAATCATGGAATTTGTAATAATAATTCTGGGACTAGAGGGGGAGGAGCAGAGTAAGATCATTCTAAAACACCAAATTTACATTTCTTTATATTAAAATGTTCCATGAGAGATGAACAGCCTGGGCAGAGCGGGGTGTAGAAACTACTGCCCCCCCCCTGCCCCCACCCTGCGAGCATGCCCCCATTGTGTGGCTGCAGCTCTTCCATCTCTGTGAGACGTTTGATTGGGTGAAGAGACTCAAACTGAGCTGCGTTCAACTGGCATCTGATGAGATTATAATGTAGGAGCAGACAGGCTGCAGACAGGAGAGATGTCTCCGCCTCCACAGAAACCACAACAAACCAACAACTTTCTTAGCCTCAGTCAGTGCGATGTCTGTTTTGATCCTTTTTTTTTTTTACTCCGAGCAAAAGATAGAGAATCAGGTTCACTAAAATTAAAAGCAGTTCTTCCAAGTTCACATCTGACTCATGGAACATGAAGCAAAAACCGGTCAGTAGAGCCCATCTGAGTAACATAGTAATTCTGAAGGTAGTTTTCCAATAAGGGCTTTCCAAAAAAGCATTACAGAATTCTTTCCGTTTTTATATATTTTCACATATTCTCCTAAAGAAATTTTGTAGCATTTCTCACGGCAAAACACAATTTTATAGCATTTCTCACGGTAAAACACATTCTCAACCCACTCCTAGCTTTATTCTTGGAGTTGCATGGTACAGTTTCCCAGATAGGACATGGGTCAGTAGGAGCAGTCTGTCAGCAGTCTTGCTGTAATGCTTAGCTACAGGTGTGTAATGGATCCAGCCAGGTTGTGTGTCAGACGTCACAGCTGTCCTGTAAAGCAGCAGCAGTATCAGTGACCTGGCTCTCCACCTCGCCTCGGGACCTCAGCCTACATGCTCTCCTATTGTGCTGCGGCTCGTTCAGAGCGAAAGTGTCTGTCAGGCTCCTCTGAAGAGCCCAGAGGAGAGCGAGAGCACACAGCATTCCTCTGACGGTTGTTGTGTGGTGTCGACTTCTCCTTCCAACAAATGATGGAAGTGTGCTCGCCATGCTATAACAATGGTTGCTGAAGCTTACAGTAAGGTTATGCAGGGTAATAAGGGAGGGAATGAAACATCTCCTTAATGTTAATGCATCAGAGTCCAGAGTCCAGAAAGAAAAAAAGAGTCCAGTGTTTCTGATTAGATAACTGTGAAACTGGGGGAGTTTATAGGGCACAGATATACATGCGGATGGCTGGCCTGTGGTCGGGCCCCACGCTGCTGTATTGTCCCCAAAGAATAGAATAAACCAGCATGGGGAGGGGGGGGGGTCGCTGGGGGGAGGGGGGGGGGGGTCGCGGCTTGTTGAATGAGCCGAAAACTGAGGAGAGCGAGGAGAGCGTCAAAATGTAACTTCTCAACATTTGATTTACCAAAAAAAAAAAGATCCATTTGATTGATCTGAGTATATTTCTGACTCTTCTCTACACGAATAAAACTGTTAGCAGATTATTAAAGGTGCTGCCTGTAAGTATTTTCTTTTTGTTAAAATAAGTGTTAAATGGCTCTACATTCAGACAGCCATACATCAGACCGGCAATTACAAAAACACAAGCCTCTCCCCGTTGACTTCAACGTAAAATAGCACTACCAAAACAAATTGTAGAAAAATAACAGAATCAATCTCATTTATTACTGACTTCAAAACACCATGATGACATGACAATATACAACTCGTCACATATTTACATTACAGCCCCGAGCCAAGTAGCCTACAATGACGCTGGGCTCAGCACGAACAGCATTTAATGTCGGAAGACTAAATTAGCAACAGGCGGACACCGGAACTAGGTCACAGCCGGGACATGAGTCACATGATTTTAGATGGGTCAAAGTAATATTGAAGGATGAATTGTCGAGGGACCCACCAGAACTGATGGTGCCCACAGGTCAGGAACAGAGAGCCTGTGGTACCAGAACTGATGGTGCCCACAGGTCAGGAACAGAGAGCCTGTGGTACCAGAACTGATGGTGCCCACAGGTCCGGAACAGAGAGCCTGTGGTACCAGAACTGATGGTGCCCACAGGTCAGGAACAGAGAGCCTGTGGCACCAGAACTGATGGTGCCCACAGGTCAGGAACAGAGAGCCTGCAGGCACCAGAACTGATGGTGCCCGCAGGTCAGGAACAGAGAGCCTGTGGCACCAGAACTGATGGTGCCCACAGGTCAGGAGCAGAGAGCCTGTGGTACCAGAACTGATGGTGCCCACAGGTCAGGAACAGAGAGCCTGTGGCACCAGAACTGATGGTGCCCACAGGTCAGGAACAGAGAGCCTGTGGTATCAGAACTGATGGTGCCCACAGGTCAGGAACAGAGAGCCTGTGGCACCAGAACTGATGGTGCCCACAGGTCAGGAACAGAGAGCCTGTGGCACCAGAACTGATGGTGCCCACAGGTCAGGAACAGAGAGCCTGTGGCACCAGAACTGATGGTGCCCACAGGTCAGGAACAGAGAGCCTGTGGTACCAGAACTGATGGTGCCCACAGGTCTGGAACAGAGAGCTTGCGGCAGCAGAACTGATGGTGACCACAGGTCAGGAACAGAGAGCCTGTGGTACCAGAACTGATGGTGCCCACAGGTCTGGAACAGAGAGCCTGTGGCACCAGAACTGATGGTGCCCACAGGTCAGGAACAGAGAGCTTGCGGCAGCAGAACTGATGGTGACCACAGGTCTGGAACAGAGAGCTTGCGGCACCAGAATTGATGGTGACCACAGGTCTGGAACAGAGAGCTTGCGGCAGCAGAACTGATGGTGACCACAGGTCAGGAACAGAGAGCCTGTGGTACCAGAACTGATGGTGCCCACAGGTCTGGAACAGGGAGCCTGTGGCACCAGAACTGATGGTGCCCACAGGTCAGGAACAGAGAGCTTGCGGCAGCAGAACTGATGGTGACCACAGGTCTGGAACAGAGAGCTTGCGGCACCAGAATTGATGGTGACCACAGGTCTGGAACAGAGAGCCTGCGGCAGCAGAGCTGATGGTGACCACAGGTCTGGAACAGAGAGCCTGTGGCAGCAGAACTGATGGTGACCACAGGTCTGGAACAGAGAGCCTGCGGCAGCAGAACTGATGGTGACCACAGGTCTGGAACAGAGAGCCTGTGGTACTGAAGCTTTTAACCCCCATGCAAAGTACTGCTGCAGGGCTCGGAGAGCTTTAACTTGATCTGCGTCTGCTGAATCCATGTTATGTCAGATTGAACTGTTAGGCCGGGCTCAGGTGGATTCATTCGCAGACACATGACAGCCGTAAAAGGCTTGCAGGCAAGAGTCAACGTGGACTGGCCATGGATGATTCTACAATCTGACAGTGTGAAGCTGGCAGAGCTGATTCTTATAGCCCTCGAACATGACAACATTACCGTATGACATCATAAGTAAAATCACTAAACTTCAACAGTGACATGTCGGGTGTAAATATTAAATGATGAACTTATCATCAATTATGACATCATCACTGTTGACATTCTCTTCAATGATGACATCATTAAAACCTTCAACAGTGACATCATCACTGTGACGTCGTAACCTTCAACAGTGACATCATCAGTGAAATCATCAATGATGACATTTTCATCAGCGGTGACATCATCATCATCATCATCATTGACAACAGCGCTGACATCATCCACCATCATCGGTGACATCATCTAACAGTCGTCATCATTGGTGACATCATCTAACACAACCCCCGCCCCAGAAAACGATTGATGTTGACAGTGTGTGTGTGCGCGCCCGCATGTGTGTGTGTGTGTGTGTGTGTGTGTGTGTGTGTGTGTGTGTGTGTGAGGGGGGGTTGCTGTCCTATTTCAATGACATGTGTAATTACAGACAAGGGGATACAAAGAAAGACTCATCTTTGTGCAACACGTCCTTCAACTGTTCTAATTATCAGCAACTGATAGGTGTGTGTGTGTGTGTGTGTGTGTGTGTGTGTGTGTGTGTGTGTGTGGTATTGAACAAGGTATTGTTCAGTATCTGCTATTATTGGCAGTCGCTCAATATGGAGAAGGCGCTGCTTTTTGTACCCTTGAAATTGGATGCTGTCCCTTATCTTGTATTACAGTATAACTGTATGTCAATCTGCCTTTGTCATCACCCTGTGCGGTATTATATCTTCTTTGTATGCATTATTGTGGTCGCCAATTAGGCACTCTTGTATCTGACCAACTCCCAACATCTGATTGCATTACTAGTGTTTATGTCCTTTGTACTCTGTATCTATGTGGACATAAATAAATCATTTAAATGTGTGTGTGTCACACACCTTGTTGTAGTAGTGGAGCTGCACTGTGTGCCACTGGCCATCGCTGACTCCGCCCACCACCAGGGGCGACACAGTGGTTTTGGTTTCTCCTACAGGAAGAGGAGAGGAAGAGGAGAGGAAGAGGAGGAGGGAGAGAGGTTTATCCACAGCAGCTCACAGCAGCTTCAGTGCCTTGCTCATGGAGGCTGGTCACTTGTAGGAATCTAACGTGTGACCTTCAAGTAAATCTTGAACCTGCATTCACAGGAGCAGCTTGGTTGACGAGTCCCTCTGTTCTGACTAGAGGTCTGCACAGGGCCTTGCAATTGATGACGTTCAGGCCCGACACGAAACCAGAAATCAAAGCTTTCTATTTAAAAGTCATAGCCTTGTGGTCCGTGTATTTCTTAAATTCTTGGGTTATTCTATTTTCTTTTCAGAAACAGAAACAGAAATAAAAAAAAATCCATGTAAAAATCCACAAACGAAAAAGAAAAAGAAAAGGCATTTTCCATAACAGCAGATAGTCCAACATTCATATAGGACTTGATTTTCCCTTTAACATTTGGGATGGGGGTCGGTAGAAAATCAAGTAGTAAAACAATGAAAAAAGCTAATTTTCGGGAGAGAGAGAGAGAGAGAGAGTGGAGAGAGAGAGAGAGAGAGAGAGATTCTGTGTTTTTTAACTGCTCTTTGTCTCTTTCACACATGAGCTTGCAAAACAACAACAACAACATCTTGAGCAGGCAATGGCCGTTTTCACAGCAGACATTTTTGTCTAAGGCAGGGTAAACACAGGTGCAACCAAAACATTAATGGGGCCCCAGCACTGGAACACCTGAATGCATCGGAAGTTGGAAACCCTCATTAATGTTTTGGTTGCACCTGTATTTACCCTGCCTTTTAGACATAAAATGGCTGCTCTGAAAGAGACTAGTGCTGAACTTGACCTTCAGAAATCCATATGAGGAGATGATCTTTTCTGCAGTCCCTCTCCACAGGCAGGTCAGAGGTCAGGGTCTGGTAGGGATTCGGTGTCTTGCTCAAGGACACTTCAGCAGGGCGGGGGGGGGGGGGGGGGGGGGGTTTGAACCCCTCTGACCTCTGAGCTTTAATATGAGAGCCAGTCATCCAGGAAGGCCACAGGTTGGTTTTCAGTTAATGGTTATTTATATTAGCTCTCCCTTCAGAGCAGGAACTGTCTCCCTAACCAGTAGACTGTGACACTGCTACAGCAGCACACAGTCAGCGTGAACCTCACCAATCTGTGAGCTCATGTTTGATTTACTCTGGCAGAATGATGTGTCTGCTCCCCTTCCTGTTACATTTCCAACCCACCTGAAAGCGGTCAGGCCAATCACAACCGTTTATCTAGTATGGGGCGGGTTTGATACGATGACTGACAGAAGAGCGCCCTCAAAGAGTATTCCCCTTATGCACGCCTGCCCACTTGACCACTTCCTGTTCAAAACGCCGGCTGTTTTACCTGCTCAAACTAGTCTGACTCACCTGGTCAAACCTAGTTTGACTCACATTATGAGTCAGACTAGGTTTATGAGTCACAGGAAGTGTAAATACAATTGGAATTGTATTTACACTTCCTGTTAGTCTCTCAAGCCAGGACACCCATACGGCACTGTACATACGCACATACAGAGGTTCCTTGCTTTATAGTGAGTTATTTTTAACTGTGACTAATGAAACAGGAAAATATCTTTTAAGTTTACTTGAAAAAGACTTGTAGGTACAGAAGGGGACTGTGTATCATGTAATAGGCTTTAAAGTTATAATCCATAAGATTTCAGTTCTGTTCTCTTGGGTGACACCTATGGTGATGAGTGGTAATTGCAGGTGAGATACAAACTGCATAATGTGACTAGTGTGAATTAGTTAGTCACTAATGTGATTAGTTCGTTTGTTCGGCCATAAAGCCTTGATATGCTTCCGTGTCAAACCCCTCGCCGAATGCGCCGAGGGGTGCGCCACGGCCGGCGAGCCTGCGTGCAGCTCCTCGAAAATGTGACTCGACGCAGCTGACACGAACAGCGTGAGTATAATATTAATATAATATAGATGGGGAGAGAACAGGACAGGGTGAAAGCTATTACCAAATATATGCACTACATTCTCTCCTTGGGCTAACTTCTATCATTGAAATCCTAGTGAAATCACACAATTTACTCATTTTGCTGGGGACTTCCCCTGCGACCCCTCGTCAAGCTGACATTCGAGTGTATAGGACCAGCTGCCGCCGGCAAGGCTCCAAGTTGAGGCGATCGCAGAAGTATATTTCCAGCTATAGTAACCACCCGTAATGCTACAGTAACAGTAACAGTTACACAGTAACAGCTTGTTATCCTACTTCACACAAGAGTTGTCAGGAACCTACATTCACCTGCGGAGTGAGTCTATTGTGTTAGCTCTGCCCACCCTGTGTCACCACCACTGACCTAAATAATCACCGCAGACATCAAGTTCATAAGCGCTACAATACTGAAAATGCAAAGGCTTCCATCAATGGGCCAAAGACTCAATCACCATAATGTTAACTCACTAGCAGATAGATCGTGACTTAAAGGTCCCATTCCGTGCAAAAGCTGTTTTTACTTGTAAATGCATATATACTGCTGTCAGCCCTCCCTGTAATGAGTGGTCACACGCTCAGAACTGCCACAGTTGGATTTGTCCCTATCCAGCGTCCCCCTGCAGTCTCCTCCAAGCCACACCCCCAAACGCTTCGTTTGCCCAGAGGGGAATTGGGACGTCACTAGCTTCCTCCTGCATACTGCGCGGGTCTCTCTCACACAAGCTACCTGCACCATTTTGTCTATAGCCACAAAATTAACACTTCTAGCTGGAGCGACGCCAACTGTACGTGATCCAGCAACTGCAGAGGTGCATTCGGTAAGTCTAGGCATTTTGAGATGTCCTCTTTAGCGTAGTACCGTTAAGTTAACGATAACTCGCAACCTAGCGTGCTGGTCCACAGACGCTAATCTGATTGGCCGCTGGGAGCCTGGGGCGGGCTCTCCCTCAGCGGCCAATGGGAACTGTTAGTTCTGAATATATTATAGAAACAGGCCATTCTTGGGAAGCGACGAGATGAGGAAGTGAGAACTCCGTCACAACACACGGGGTTGCTATATTTTCGACAGATTAATCCAGAATCATGTTTTATGGACCAGAGACACACGTTTTTAAGAGGTTACAGCTGCACGAATTGGGACCTTTAACAGATATGTATTTAGATGAAAATCTTTGAGATGAGACCTTTAAGGCAGAGGTTCTCAAATGTTTTTCAGCCAAGGACCCCTTACAAGATAGAAAATATACCGGGGACCCCCTCATTCTGATTTGTGATTTTGGGCTAAGCTTAATTGTTTCCACGGTAACGTGCTTGACTTTTAATTTGATAGGTTTGTTATTAGAATGTAATCCATGAACTATTTTAGATTTAAAGCATAAACTATTTTCATTGAACTATGAAGATTTTGCACAATTTTTTTAATAATTTTTTTATTACATTACATTTACATTACGTCATTTAGCAGACGCTTTTGTTTTGTCCAAAGCGACTTACAATATCACAATTTGTCAACAGTACAGAAAACCACTATGCAACACAATCAATGACAGCCAATATATTTTTGATAGACTAGCACCATGTAGGAAGTAGTTTGAGAAGGAATAAGTAACATGTATCATTTTTTTTTAATAAAGTAAAAAAAAAAAAAAAAAAAAAAAAATTACATTTTTTTTTTTTTAACCTGAAAACTTTTCGCGGACCCCCTGGCAAAGTGCCACGGACCCCTGGGGGTCCGCGGACCCCCATTTGAGAACCACTGCTTTAAGGATATGATTTTTACTGATATTAAATTTAAACACAAACTGACTGTCGGCCTTACAATAATAATAGTGTAATCTGCGTTGTGTTGTCCCCCGCAGAATCGAACTCGGAACGTCCGGCATGGGAGGCTAAAACCCATGAGCTCTAGCATCTGTCGCTAGAGCATCTCTTGAGGTCTAAGAGAGTGAGGTTTGCTCACTGCACAGCATAGCCCACCGTTACATTAGTAATAATGTAAAATACAATAAGAGGAATAAAATTATCCTATCAACAAAACAATCAGCTGTAATAAAGAGAGGCTATTAACACCTATAGCTTGTTGATGCTGACAAAGAAGTGAGATTCCCAACAAACAAATCAACAATACTGCAGAAGTGATTGATACAGGAGTGATTGATGAGTGAAGGTGGAGGTGCAGAGAGTGAGCGTCTGACCTGCTGAGAAGGTGAGCTGGATCTGCCCCTCGATGATCTCGATGGCGATGAAGTCGTGTTTCTCGTTGAACCGACCGTTATACAGGAGCAGAGCGTTCCTCTGTCTGGTGGCAAACCTGGGAGAGAGAGAGAGAGAGAGGGAGAGAGAGAGAGAGGGAGACAGAGCGATACGAAGATTCAGCGTGACGTCATGACAACAAACACCTGACTTGCGGGGGACTCTGCGCAAATCCCCCCATGGCATACATGCAGCTGTTAGCCGTCAGCTAACGTTAGTTGTGTGGCAATAAAACACCACCGAACGACCAGTTTGATATAATAACGGTCATGTTCGAGTCATGCTCTTTCCATAAAGCCCACCAGCTTTGATATCTGTTGGCTAGTTGTTGATATTTATCACAATATTGTGGCTCTAAAATATCATTTTTAGCTGTGCGGTGACACTGTCATGGCGGCGACTCTCGTTCCACTCCTCTCTGCTGCGTGCACTCTACGCTCTGCGCGTAATCGTTTTCCCCCCAGTGACGCTGTTTGTTTACCAAAATGCTGACTGGCTGATCCCTCATATAGAGAGAGAGAGAGGGAGACAGAGAGAGAGAGAGAGAGAGAGCGAGAGAGAGAGAGAGAGAGAGAGAGAGAGAGAGAGAGGAGAGGATGATTGATCATTCCCGTATCCAAATATGGACATAGCTACGATGACGTCACCCATTGGTTTGGTCGCCATCTTGGTTGTTTGGAGCCAGAAGCAGCTAGCGCGAGAGGGCTTCCCACAGAGCTGTAGCGCCACCTGCTATTGGTCCGTGATTGGCGAGCTGCGTAATCAGGTGACCTGTCAATCACGCCCCAAAACATAGTCTGCTTTATCGTCTGTTTTACTCCAAATAGGACCATAAGTTACTAAATGAACATCACGCTGTATTGAAGAAGACTTGAAACTAGCAATTGAGACCATAAACTCACTAGGAAAGTGTTTACTGAGGTCATAAATGAAGTGAGAATTAGGGTGATTTTCCCATTGACTTCGATACAATCGGACTTCTTTTTGCAGTAAGTGGAGTCGCCCCCTGTTGGCCATTAGAAAGAATGCATGTCTTTGTCAATTTATTCCTAGTCTCTCCCCAGACTCAAATAACGTTGAATCGCTGCGCTCCGCATGCTAGCTCTGCAGCATGCAGTAACGTAGTGTACTGTATCAGCGTAAGAACTCTCATGGGTCTGCCGTTGAGACTAATTTATTTCATACATAAGCCTATTTAAGCCTACCCTATTTTTTTTTCTTTTTCGGTGGATATGAAATCTATCTTTACATTTTTTAGCTGTGCCAGTTTTAGTCCACGCCCCTTGCCTGGCATCATGGCGGCGAAAGTCAGGAGGAAAAGATCTCAGATCTCAGATAAGAGCATGTCTCTTGCACTGGAAGGTGATAAAATATGTCGAACATTTCCATATGTAAATGTTATGTACTGTTGTTGTGTTGTTGTTGTTGTGTCCAGTTGATTTTTTTCTGGTTAATGACACAAACATTGACTGACAGACATATTTTAATATTTTATAGTTGTCTTTTGTGGATGGTTGTTCATCTGTCCATTTTTTATCGTATGATGTTTTTATTACACAATACTTTTACTGACCTTTTTGAATCTCGCCCCCTGACAAATACCTCATATTGCAAAAAAACTCAAACTAACACTGGAACGAATAAAAACTGAACTAAAACTAAGCGTAAAAAATCAACCAAACTCAGTTTAAAACTAATTCAAACTAAACTGGAATTGAAAACAAAAAGTAATGAAAAATGCAAAACTATTAACCTTGGCACTGACAGGGAGAGAGAGAATGGAACAGGGAGGATGGAGGGAAATAACGGAGTGAGGAAGTCAGGAGGAAAAGGAATGTGGAAAACGAGACAGATAGAGGACTTGAACCCGCGTCAGTCCGGTCAGGTCAGACGGCACCTGGCCCAAGGGCAGCGCGGCAGGAAACCAGACCACTGCACAAAACACCTGTGGGTGGCGCGGCAGGAAACCAGACCACTGCACAAAACACCTGTGGGCGGCGCGGCAGGAAACCAGACCACTGCACAAAACACCTGTGGGCAGCGCGGCAGGAAACCAGACCACTGCACAAAACACCTGTGGGCAGCGCGGCAGGAAACCAGACCACTGCACAAAACACCTGTGGGCGGCGCGGCAGGAAACCAGACCACTGCACAAAACACCTGTGGGCGGCACTCCGCCACACGGCGTCACATCCTGTTCGCTTCTCTCTGCTTTTCATTTTGCAGGGAATGACAGACGGACAGGAAGCAGACGGACCCACATGTCGTTTAGCAAATCTCAAACATCATTTTTCAGCCACTGTAACCGGATTACAGAAGTGGACGATTTCTACACTGCTCCAGATCGGTTCACTCATGGATTGAAGCAAAATTTGCAACAGTGTGGCATATCGTCGATATCGGGCAGAGTATGTCCATTTTTTCAAAATGTTATTTACTGTCATAAATCAATGCCATTGGCCACCCTTCACGTCTGTCTGTGGGTTTTACAAAATGTAACCAGTGGAAAAGCATTAAAACGATCTTGTGTCTATGTATTGTAACTCCATTCGCCCTCAAGCTGTCCACAAATCCTCGAAGTTCCGCCCCTACCCCCGTCTCGAGGCAGCGAGGCATGAGGAACTACCCGGAAAGCAGGCACGGTAAACCAGAACAGAACGGCACCGTTTATTTCTGACTTTGTTTTGTTTATATCTGACTTCGTCTGATGTAAATAGATAATAATTTTTCGAATTATGCAAACTCATTTAAACTATGCAGATCAAAGTGGTTCCTGATGAGACTAATGTTAGTGTTAGCGAGAGGCTGTGCGCCCCGTGTGGGGCTGTGTGGACGGTGGCTCTAAGTCGGGCCATACGCTCAATCACCATTGTGTTTACTCACCATCAGATAGATAGATAGATAGATAGATGGATGGATGGATGGATAGATAGATAGATAGATAGATAGATAGATAGATAGATAGATAGATAGATAGATAGATAGATAGATAGATAGATAGATATAGATAGATAGATAGATAGATAGATAGATAGATAGATAGATAGATAGATAGATACCGTAGATAGATAGATAGATAGTGACAGGTCGGTCTTCCTAGCTGTGTCAGGAGCTGTTTGATAAAGTGAGGGTCTGCCAGCCTCGACACGCCCGCCTCCATAGACACTCACCTCCGCCCGACCGGCTGCTGTTTACCAGCGTTACTATGGAGACGCTGACTCTATCTGCAGCGTTGCATCATTTCTGATCTTATCGTTTGGGTGTGAGCAGAGGCCTGGAGAACGCAACACCTCCAGGTGTGAATGAACCGGAGAACAACAGGAAGGCAAGGCACACATATTATACGGAACATTCCTTCTTTTCAGATTTTTCTCCCATTTTCTGTCCTATTCTATACTTGGCCAATCCCTCCTGCTGTCCCGGCCTCCTCTGCCAATCTGGGCAGAGCCGTAGGACCGGCAGGACGTAGAATGGGAGAATCACGCTATTCCCCCCAGTTCCCCTCCCCCCGACCAGAGGTGGTCATAGGGCAGAGACTAGGACTCATATACCCCACTGGCTTCCCACCCGCAGACACGGCCAATTGTGTCTGTAGGAATGTCTGACCAAGATAGGTAGGCGAGTGCTTTTACCGCTACACTGCCCGGACGCCCTTATATGGAGCCTTCTCACATGAAAGTTCCCTCCAACAATTCAGTGAGTGACACAGGTAACTCTGTACAATGAAGACTGAAGGCTTGGTCACACCTGATTTCACCCAGCAATTTATCTTCACTCTTCACCGCCACGATCAGAGACGCGTCCATGTTGGATTTCCTCAGAGGTCAACAAGCACAGAGCAGTGTTTCTTCTTGGTCGCCGGCCATGCAAATTTGTGCAATTTTAGCGGTTTGAAGCAAGATGACAGCGCTTTGTAACCAACTGTTCTGCCTGAATTTCCACTGATGACCTCCATGAAGTGGAGACGGAGGTGTGACTTTGTGCCTTTAATACTATCAGAATATGGAGTTACAATATTTTCCCGCTATGACTGATGCCGTACATGTTAAATGCTAATGAGTGATGATATGCCACAGATTTGGTCATATTCTAGCCAAATACTTATAGCCACATATTTAAATTTATGGCATGAGGGCATATTTGAATATTTTATTTAATGTGTATGCAACATTGGAGTTCCACTGGAGTTACAATAGGCCATTACAGTTGTGGGTGCAACTGGTGGGCATAATATAGCTCGGACTGCACAAAATACTCCAGAATCCGGAGATAACTTTTTAAAATTCATGCAAGAATCTGGATAGCTGGAGCATTTCGGGAGATTGTGGCAGAAACTCTTCTCTGATTATAAGTGTGTGAAGTTTTGTTTTTTACTCTTGTTTATTTTTCCTTCCTTATCTTTTCTTCTTATTTGTTAGTGTTTATTGTATTGTATTGTATTTTATTTCTTTGTATGTGTCATGTCTAGGCGTCAGCCAATGGGGATCCTTATTATAAACAAATGAACAATAAACTCTGATCTGATCAAAAACACTTACCTGAACGACAGCGTGAAGTGGAACCTCTGCCGCAGGCCTCTGAAGGTGATGAAGGACTGTCCGGGGAAGCTGCGTGTGGTCATCTCACAGTAGGGCATCTGGTACTGCCCGAGGGGGCACTGGCACCTGAATCCCCCCACCAGCAGGTCCACGCACTGCGCCCCGTTCTTACAGACGCCCGGGACACAGCGGCCCGAGCGGGAGTCCACCTCACACCGCTCGCCTGGACGGGACGGGACGGGAGGAGAGAGGGTTCAGTTGCAGGACAGTCTCTTTACCCACGGACGCTTTACCCCATACTGATAGAGACCTATGAATCAGTTGACACTGTGGGGATCAAACCTGTGATCTTTTTACAGGACAGACGCTCTACCCATTAAAGGAGAACTTCACCGAAAGACAATACTGATTTATTTTGCACATGATCTCACACATAACAATAACTGTCAAACTAAATGAATTCATTTAGTTTTGTCAGTTATTGAGAGTTGATTTGAGTTCAGTTGTGGACCTGGACCAATGATGTCATTTGTACATGAATGATATCACTGGTCCACAACTTAACTCAAATCAACTCAGTAACTGTCAAACTAAATGAATGTCTGCAGATATGTGTGAGATCATGTGCAGAATAAATCAGCATTGTTTTTCGGTTAAGTTCTCCTTTAAGCCAGTCGTTCTGAACGTGGGGTCCAGGGACCAACATGCATCCTTGAGGGGGTTCCAAGGGGGTCCCCAGCAAATTGATTAATTATTACATTTCACCATTACTAGCGGTTGTCTCTAGCAGCCAAACAAACGTTACCTTCTAACAATTTTAAAGTATTTTTTTGTGAAACTACGATGTCTTTGGGCTGTGGACCAACCTAACTATGTCAGAAAATGTTGGAGACTGGGTTGCTAAGCATCTTAAATTTGGTATTTGGGCCAATGAAAAAATCAGCTTTATCAGTCCCTGCCTATGTCAATGCTCGAAGCCCATGTGCAGTTTCAGATGGATTGGCCAACCCGTTGAGCAGAGAAGTTTATGCAGACAGACATTACAGAGTTTTCCTTATGTTATAGTAGCATTACAATGTGCTGTAACTGAGTGTTTTAAACTCTTTGATGTGTAAAATGACTTCCCAGCTTCTCCTCCCACTGCCAGGAAAAATGACGACAGACTTTAATTTTCTCCCCCGGCCACACACACACACACACACACACACACACACACACACACACACACACACACACACACACACACACACACACACACACACACACACACACACACACACACACACACACACACACACACACACACACCCACACACACACACACACACCCACACACACACACACACACACACACACACTTCAATCCCCCCACCGCAAACTACTGTACACCCTTCCAGCATGGGTAGACTCCGCCCCCTATCCAGGCATGTCAAAACATACTGGCTTGTCGGCTTGAAGCTCAGTGACCCGGGCTGACCTGCTGGTTTGGGGTCAAGCAGCTTTGTGGCGTTCTTCTGGCAGCAGGACAGTGATGCATCTCTGAACAAAACACCTGTCACGCTCTTCGCACCACCCATGATGTCAACGCTGTCGCTCCAAAACGCTATTATATATTACATTTTGGAAACATTTTGGTAGGTGGAAATTATGAGTCCAAATTCCACGTACAGATAATTCAATCTTAATTTTTATATTTCTCCATATTTGGTGCTGCTCAGTGCACATTGCTGTGTTGCTTCTGCACTGCTCTTCAATCAATAAATCAATCATTCAATGTTTGTGAAATAGGCCTATTGAAACAATTCTCACATGCACTGTCAATTTTACTGCAGGTCATGTGGCTATAGAGAGCCAAAGTTGTGCTTGTTCAAACCAAACGATTCGGCTATATTTTGAATATAGCTGCATTTCACTCAGCGTAAAACATAAAAAAAAAAGTGGATTTAAAAAAAAATCAAAGAATAAAAAAGATAGAACATTCAATCAGGCGTGTGCAAACTGTTGACTGGTAGTGTACATTTCTGTAGGTGGCACTCTTTTCTCTGATGGACATATTGGCTATTGCAGGGATCAAATCTGTGAGCGCTCAGTCACGAGATGGTCTCTGCATCCACTAAACGCCCCTTGTTGTTCAATAGTAGGGGACACACTGGTATGTAAACTGGTATATCGAGGTTTGTGCAAGAGTCCATACATTTGGATTAAGAGGGTCTTTCGGGACTTTCAAAATAGTCGTGTTTCCATTACCGTCAGAAATGCGCAAAATCTAAATATCGCAATAGAAATTGGGTAATGGAAACACGTAAATTTCGAAAAAGCTCCCAAATATCGCAAAACGTTTTTGCGCTCTCATGAGGTGGTTTTTCAGACGTGTCGATATAGCAGTTTATCGCAAAAGCGTAATGGAAACAGATTTTCCGCATTTGCACGTCATGTGACCCATCTTCTCCTTTGGAAAATGAAAGGAAATTAGGGAGAAAGGGTTTGATAAACCGTGGCAAAACCTTCGCAGCAAGTGGAAAACTTTGAAGCAACGCTACCTAGCAGAAAGACGTGTTGTGCAAAAGCGGAGCCGGAAAATAGATCATGTTTAATGGGAGAAATCGATCCATGCCTGTGTGCGCGCATTTGGCACAGCGGCGAGATGATCGGCGGGATGAAAAGCACACCGGTGCGGTGCTGTTGACTGAAGTGATTAATACATTACACACGTTTCAGGTGCAATGTTATAATTATAATACACGATATTCTGACTATTGCACCATATCAGCCTTTCCCCCCCTCCTCCATCTCTAAAATGGGACAAGTTGTAGGCTACCTTTTTTCCTCTGCCTGTCGCGCTCACTGCATTCACCGCAGCCCGCAACATGTTCTTTTGAATTGATAATCAGGCTCGTTTATATGCGTTGTAACTTCATGTTGTGATTTGCATTGACCATTGGTTGGATTTGAGCATGCAGGGGATGGGATATGGGGCAGATCCGCGTGCGTAATCACTGTGGCAGCTGCTGGTAACGGGAATTGCGAAACTCAACTTCAATGGAAACGCCTACAAGTCGCAATTGTACATTGTCGAAGTTGTAGAAATATCGCAATTATTTTGCGAAAAACTGTAATGGAAACACAGCTAATGTTACTCAAAGAAAGGATGAAGTGAAACATGAAAGAGACAAGGAGGAGAGACAAGTTTCCCCACATGATGGGCCTCCTCTAAACTGCTCTCCTCACAAAGCCGTGCATACCACAGAGACTTGGAAGCCATTATGTCCTGTGTATTCAGTGTCAAATGTTGCAAATTACCAGGACAAGATGAGGAGAAAGAGGACAGCTGGTCATTTTACACAGTGCTGAGTTCCCAGCTCCGCGGCAGATAAAGAACCTGACTGACTGCAGGACGGATAATCTTCAGTTGGGACAGAATTAGGAGGGATTCTTTTTCCCTGAAAGTGTTGGAAACCTGAGGAGGGCAGTGTGGCTTTAGCCTTCAACAGCTTCTGTTGTGACTTGAGGATCCCGGAGCGAGGCGGAGAGCCTTCAAAGGTGTGATGAGTGGGTAATGTCCTGTCAAGAGGTTCCCTGCCTCTGCCTCCAGGCCGCATCTGGAACTAGATCAAGTTCTAGGTAGGTAGGTAGGAATGGCAGGGCTGGCTGCCAAATGCCATCTTCCCATTTTTGGAACCAAGTTAGTTACCTGACGCTCATTGCTCAATATGTCAGTAAATAAAGAAAAGTCATTGTGTTGTCGTAAATGTTCCAACTTTGTAAACAAGTCTTTTAAGATCAATAATATGCATGAATAGTGTTTGATTTTAATGCCAGCAATCATTCAGTTTGGAACCAAACTCTTCAACTGCTGCCAATGGAGATAATAGTTCTATTTGAAGTATAAGGCAAGTTAAGCCATGGCCAACAGGCCTATGTGTTGCACGTTATGGTTTGATAGGAACCACTTAGAGGCAAGGAGAAGTCAAGATTGTGTCATACAGGACTGAGAAGAGGTCAAGTTGTGTCATACAGGAGTGCAGAGGTCAAGTTGTGTCACACAGGACTGAAGAGGTCAAGTTGTGTCACACAGGACTGAAGAGGTCAAGATTGTGTCATACAGGACTGAAGAGGTCAAGTCGTGTCATACAGGAGTGCAGAGGTCAAGTTGTGTCACACAGGACTGAAGAGGTCAAGATTGTGTCATACAGGACTGAAGAGGTCAAGTTGTGTCACACAGGAGTGCAGAGGTCAAGTTGTGTCACACAGGACTGAAGAGGTCAAGTTGTGTCACACAGGACTGAAGAGGTCAAGATTGTGTCACACAGGACTGAAGAGGTCAAGTTGTGTCACACAGGAGTGCAGAGGTCAAGTTGTGTCACACAGGACTGAAGAGGTCAAGTTGTGTCACACAGGACTGAAGAGGTCAAGTTGTGTCACACAGGACTGAAGAGGTCAAGTTGTGTCACACAGGACTGAAGAGGTCAAGTTGTGTCATACAGGACTGAAGAGGTCAAGTCGTGTCATACAGGAGTGCAGAGGTCAAGTTGTGTCACACAGGACTGAAGAGGTCAAGTTGTGTCACACAGGACTGAAGAGGTCAAGTTGTGTCACACAGGACTGAAGAGGTCAAGTTGTGTCACACAGGAGTGCAGAGGTCAAGTTGTGTCATACAGGACTGAAGAGGTCAAGTTGTGTCACACAGGACTGAAGAGGTCAAGTTGTGTCACACAGGACTGAAGAGGTCAAGTTGTGTCACACAGGAGTGCAGAGGTCAAGTCGTGTCATACAGGAGTGCAGAGGTCAAGTTGTGTCACACAGGACTGAAGAGGTCAAGTTGTGTCACACAGGACTGAAGAGGTCAAGTTGTGTCACACAGGACTGAAGAGGTCAAGTTGTGTCATACAGGACTGAAGAGGTCAAGTTGTGTCACACAGGAGTGCAGAGGTCAAGTTGTGTCATACAGGACTGAAGAGGTCAAGTTGTGTCACACAGGACTGAAGAGGTCAAGTTGTGTCACACAGGAGTGCAGAGGTCAAGTTGTGTCATACAGGACTGAAGAGGTCAAGTTGTGTCACACAGGACTGAAGAGGTCAAGTTGTGTCACACAGGAGTGAAGAGGTCAAGTTGTGTCATACAGGAGTGCAGAGGTCAAGTTGTGTCATACAGGACTGAAGAGGTCAAGTTGTGTCATACAGGACTGAAGAGGTCAAGTTGTGTCATACAGGACTGAAGAGGTCAAGTTGTGTCATACAGGACTGAAGAGGTCAAGTTGTGTCACACAGGAGTGCAGAGGTCAAGTTGTGTCATACAGGAGTGCAGAGGTCAAGTTGTGTCATACAGGAGTGCAGAGGTCAAGTTGTGTCATACAGGAGTGCAGAGGTCAAGTTGTGTCACACAGGACTGAAGAGGGATGTGAAGTGTGGGATAAGCTGATTTATGGTTCTGTGTTTAAGTATCACCATTGCTACGCCATTGCTATGCCGTTGCAATACCTACGGCTGTACAAGCATTTATAGTTTCATAATTTATCGTTAAAGTTTGGTGATTCTGGAGAGATGCACGTAAGCTCCAATGACACTTTGAGCCTTAAAGGAATACTTCACCCAAAAAGGAAATATCTGCATTGATCTCCTCCCCCTCATGCCAGTGTAAACACAGCTGAAGTTAGCCCCTCTCCCTCATGCCAGTGTAAACACGGGTGCAGTTTGTCCATATAACACACAGGGAGGTTGCTAGCACAGCTCCATAGCAGACTTCTCCAAACAACTTAAGTCAACGGGGACCAGTTCTTTAGAGTTCCAAAACAAAAACAACCAAACTATTACACTGTGAATGAAAGACTTACAGCACACACCATCATGTATGTGTGTGTGTGTGTGTGTGTGTGTGTCCACTCACCTGTGAAGTTCTCCGGACACTGGCAGGTGAAGCCTCCCTCTCGGCTGCGACACACACCGTGGTTGTGGCAGGGCGAGGAGTAGCACAGGTCCACCTCCCTTTCGCAGTAGTCTCCGGTGAAGCCGCGGGGGCAGCGACACCGCAGGCCGGCCACCGGGTGGACGGGCCTGAACAGCAGCGTGTCCGACGCCACGAAGGGCGCCGTGCTGTCGAAGCGCAGCGCCGACACGCACTTCATGTAGTTCTCACAGGGCTCCCGCAGGCAGATGTTGTCGTCGAAGGGGAGCACGTGCTGGGTCGACAGGCGGGCGAGCAGCGTCCGGTTCAGGTAGATCTGCTCCTGGAGCGCTTCGGAGGGGAAAAACTGGGCAAAAAATAAGGTTATTATCGAAAAAACCCCCACTTTCGTTAACTGAAATATATATATATATTCATATTACAAGCACTAAAACTAACACTGAAACTAATGAAAACTTTAATATAACTAAGCATTTTCAAAAAACTAAAAACTAAACTACCAAACCCGCTGTATATGAATGAAACCTAAACTAAAGTTGAAAACTAAACTGAAGTTGAAAAAAAATATATATATATATAATAATAATTGAAAAAGCAAAACTGTACTAACCTTGGCGTCGAAACCCTGCAGGTCGTTGGGGCTTGGCGACCCGGAGGGCTGCAGGGCGGAGAAGGTGACGTTGAGGATGCTCCCCTCCACGTGGGTGTCATTCTGGATGTTGAAGATGAAGACGCCTACAATACAGTTGATGCGATTTTATTGATACGAATGCATTATCGATTCTGCTTATTGGTCCGATTCTTTATCAATTCCCTTATCGATTCCTGGTCAATTTCCTGTTGTGGAAACTGGAAAGTAGTAGGCCTAGACAGGTTTTCAGCGTCAACACAGCTGTTTCGTTATCCCTTGAGTCAGACACAGTGTAGAATGTCTGCCTAATAACATTTGAACATGCTAAAATAAATTACAATCTTTTCTTAAAAGGATATATTTATTTTTTACAAGTGTTTTTCGGACCCCACCCCCTTTCTCCCCAATTGTACTTGGACAATTCCCCTTTGGAACCGGTGGTGAATGGTTCCGGTTCTCGATCCACATCCCTACCCTCACGGCTGGTGGAGAGGACGGCAGCCACGGCGTCCAGGAAGCGTGCGAGCAGCGGGGACAGGAAGCGCTCCTGCCACATGTGGGCCAGGCGCACCGTGATGCTGTTAGCCAGCATGTCATCCGTGATGATGGAGACACGCAGCGTGCAGACCGCCGTCACCTGGTGCACGCCGTCTGAGAGGGGCAGAGAGGCAGAAAACAGCTTGAACACAGTGGAAGACTGCTGGGGCACATTTAACTTCCACACATGCTGATGTCAGGGGCGTTTCTATGGGCGGGCCCGGGTAGGCACAGGCCCGCCCACTTCTTGCCCTCGCCCAGCCAATCAACTTGCTGTTGGATTTTTTTTTTTTTTTTTTGCTGTTGTTGTCGTTGTTAATAAATCACCTAAAATGACAAATGTGTGGTTTGCAGTCTTTATCTACTCTGTTTATTTGTGTGATTCAACATTACAGTTCATTTCCTGTGTGATGTTTGCATCGGAAATCTACCACAATGCAGCACTGCCCAAATGCGCAAAATTGGATGTTTTCTAGAGGCAAACTTGCTGCTGCCTTGCTAGCTAATGGTTTTGTAGCTTAAAAACGCCAGTGTTTCCCATACATAAAGGAATTTGTGGCGGGCCGCCACAATAATATTTTGACCGCCACAATAAGATGTTGACAAAAAAAAAAAAAAAAAAATTACAGTGCACCTGAACGCAACATGCAAGATATCCGCTGAATAAGTGTCCAATAAATGTTCATGTCATTCTGGCCAATACTTCTGTTATAGCATTTCAGTCTGGAATATGGAATATCTTTCAATAATCTATGATTTAGCTGCTAAATTGTCAAATACCGCCATCTGCTCGCTACCCAGGCACTTATGTATGTACGTAACCTAACTAACTTAACCTAACTCATTGTAAACCCACAGCACAGTAATGATGACATGTTCTTCATAGATCTAGCCTTTTAATTTAGCTCTTAAGCTTTCTCAAAGTACACCAAATTCATGCATTTTACTTTAAAATGTTTAAAAAAATCTCACGGGGCATGCCCCCGCACCCCCCTAGGGGGTCTGCGGTCCCCCACCACCAATTCTCAAAATCCTGTGGGAAACACTGAACGCACATCATCTCCAGAGTCTAATGCATGACGACTTCATGACATCCAGAAATTTTGCGAGTGATGTTATGGATTGTCTGTGCCCCACCAATTTTATCCAGGCCCACCTATAATTGAATTTCTGCCTACGCCACTGGCAGACATGAACTAAAGTGATCACATTTAACTTCCACACAGGAAAAAAACAGAAAACAAAAAAACAGGAAAAATACTAATAAAATGTGAGCAGATTGCAGGGTTCCTACACGCTTTCCATTTGATATTTGAGTATTTGATATAATGGGTAATAAGAGCATCCCTCTATCTGAACATCCCTCTAATCTTCACATCAACAAAAACTGTGGACTCAAAGTGGGTCTACAACACCATAAACCAGCTCAGTGGCCTTGTGGTCTGAGTGTCTGCCCTGAGACTGGGAGGTTGTAAGTTCGATCCCCGGCCGAGTTATACCAAAGACTATAAAAATGGGACCCATTTGCCTCCCTGCTTGGCACTCAGCATCAAAGGGTTGGAATTGGGGGGTTAAACCACCATGTGATTCCCGAGCGCGGCGCACGCTGCTGCTCACCGCTCCCCCAGGGGATGGGTCAAATGCGGAGAACAAATTTCACACATTGTGTGACAATCAGTGGGACTTTACCTTTACTTTACCTAAAAGCAACATAGAATTATTTGTGTATCGAACCTGAACTACAATATTTTTCATATTTTTCTAGACATTTTTTCAAATTCCCAAACTAGCCAAAACCTGGAAATGATCAAATTAATTTATTTTATAGTTCTTCAGACTTCCAGACCTGCGTAGGAACCCTGTTAAAGTTAAAGTGGGAAAATCAGCCCATAAAAGAATGAATGTTGAGAAGAACCAGCGAGAACCTTCAGGGATTCTGCTAAACTTGAGAAGAGTGAAGGATGAGCTGAACGGGGTGAATTCCAGATTGTTGAGGCTTTGTTAAGGTCTGCAACCCTACCCCCCTACACCCAAACATACACACACACACACACAAACACACACACCCACACACAGTGTCACACACACACACACACACACACACACACACACACACACACACACACACACACACACACGCCCCCCACCCGTGTGTGATAATTACCAGACAATAAGGACAAGCTTTCCACTCTGTTACACTGTCCCCTCTCATACTGTCAACTGGGCCAGCAGACACAACAAAAACACACATACTGTAGACAATACATGCACAGAAACAGGACCACAATGAACCATAATGACTGAAATGTTGAACATTTGTTGAAATATTATTGTAATAAATTGTTTAAAGACCCCCCTAAAGTCAAACATAATGTTATTCTACTAATTCCTACAGTTGGATCTGAGCTTCACTGTGCAGAGTTTGACACTAGAATCGTCTGCACAATCGTCTCCTGAAAAGTGGAAAGTTTCTCTGTGCTCACTGAAAAGGCAATTTTCAACAAGTATGATTCATGACATCACAAATACTGGAGCCAATCTCTGTCCAGTGTTCAGCAGGTAAAGAAAGCCCTTGTTTCTATGCTGTGATTGGCTAGTTATCTCCTAGATAACCCCGATTGGTTAACCAGATAATTTAACCTTTTTTGTGGGGAAAAGGAAAACCATCAGACACAAATTATTATTCAAAGTAGAGTAAGTTATATATTAAAAGATGACTTTAGGAGGTCTTTAAATTCCATTGTTTTTGACAGCAGTGGTTCTCAACGTGGGGCCAGGGGACCACCAGGGGTCCTTGAGCGGGTTCCAGGGGGTCCTCAGAAAACATTCATTGTTAAAGTTCACCTTCACATTTACAAGAACGTAACCATTAGAGAATGCAGAAGAATGACTGTTTTATAGTTTCTTTGTTATCATTGATTTCTGAACAAAATCATAATGAAACAATAAAAATATTCTCAGATTTGGGTCCAAGAGACAAAATCTCATCAAATGGGGGGTCCGTGGCTCTAATATGAACTTCATTAGGGGTCCTTGATATGAAAAGGGTTGAGATTCAGTGGCTACTTTACAGCACTGCTTTCCAGCACCATAAAAGTTCTAGATTGAGAGTGATGCACTTCTCTCACTCTTTCTTCTATGTATTAAGACGCAAGATGTAGGCTACACACACACACACACACACACACACGCACGCGCGCGCGCGCGCGCACACACACACACACACACACACACACACACACACACTCACACACACACACACACACACACACACACACGCTCACACACACACACACACACACACACACACACACACACAGGCACAGACACAGACACGCACACGCACACACACACACACACACACACACGCACACGCACACAAAGGGTAAGCAAGACCTCAATAGCAGCTGGCCATCCAGATAAAGGATTAGGAACAAAAGGCTTTCCACCATAATTACACCAAACGTGAACTTGGCCGAGTATTTCTCTCTTCCGGATCAGCTGTAATATGAGACCAACTTTTGTCCTCAAGTTTTATTCTTAAATCTGTAAAATCTTAAATGTGGCCCCGGATCAAATCCTGCTCATCTCGGTGTTAGCGGCTTAGCGCCTAAAGCTGCCCGCTTCAATGCTTCAGAACAGCAAAGCAAGTTGCACGTTCTTATTCATGTTGTGTGAAAGGAAAGCATGTAAAATACCATTAGAATTCCTCAGCTAACCGCACGGTAATTTGTTGTTATCGCCTGTTTTAAGTGCGTGTAAATCATTCTAACTTTCTTTGTGGAAAAACACTTCAGTTAATATACGTGTTCAAATATGTGTGATGTCACATCACCTGCCACTGGGCTGAATATAATGTAAAACTATCACCATCCAATTAGTCTCCTTTTTGTTTTACAAAATATTTTCCATGATCCTTGTTTTCCTTTCTTTTTTGTCTTTGTCTCTCTCTTTTTATTTTATTTTTTATCGTCTTTTTGTGTTACTGATTTGCATATTTATATGTATAGGCCTACAGTTGATTTTTCTAAAATGTATTTACAATGTAGGAAGAGCATTTAATCATTGTATAGACATCTGTTGAAATGCTCAAATAAAGATGAATGGAAGCGGCATGTAGCATTCATCACTAAAACCAACTTTCTGCTTGACATCATAGACAGAGCCTTCAAACATCCGAGGAAAAACTCAAAATCATCAGTTACTGAAAAAGCATTATAAAATGGATGTTCTGGTCCTTGATTGTGATTGGCTCAGACGCGTTCGAAAATCTTCTATAATCACACACCTGTGACCGCATCGCAGTATTACTGCGTCAAACAGTGTCTCTCTGTGTTACTGCGGATTCTGATACGACTACATTGTTTTGGAGCTCTGAAGGAGCACCTGTGGCAAAATGAATCGCTGAGTGTTGGAGTGTATCCAGCTTGCTAAGGAGACCCTTTGATGCCATTTTGTACATCATGTCGCCATAATCAAACATGGAACATGGCCAAGCCACTTAGCTGTTCACTGTAATCCACGGCCTCTTGGGGCTTATTGCTTAATTCTAAAATAATTTTCCATAAAGAAACAACAGGTTAGATTTCCCCCACCCATATTACAAACAGACCATAATGTGGTGGATAAGGTTGTTGTTGATCAATACTAATGACTCAACATGAGAAGCTGAGATTCAGAGATGGGAGTAACTAAGTACAAATACTTCATTACTGTACTTAAGTAGTATTTTCAGGTATCTGTACTTTACTGAGTATTTATTTTTCTGACAACTTTTTACTTTTACTCCCTACATTTTAACACACATATCTGTACTTTCTACTCCTTACATTTTCAAAACAGGCTAGTTACTTTAGTTTTAATGCACATGTAACCGAATAAATGTGAGTCCTCGTGAGTCCCAAGTGGTAGTGAGTAGGTTGGTTAAACTCACTCCCCCAGTATAAAGGCACGTTAATCAGCTCCGCCAAGGGAGCTAGCTCTCTTGGTGTAGTGGTTAGCGTGTCCGTCCAGCAAGCCGAAGTTCAAATCCACCCCTGGGCAAGCCCTTAACATGGGTTGCTGCAATTACCACCAACACAACGCTAACGTTTGTTTGTCTCTCTCTCTCTCTCTCTCATCTCTCCGAGCTTTTATGTACACCTTTTTTGTGGAAAAACCATGTCACACAAATTATTAATCAAAGTATAGTCTTTTTACATCTTAAAACATGTTTGGAGGGGATCTTTTAATTGTAATAATCTTTTAATTATATTAATATGTGAGGCATCTATGATGTGAGGTTCAGTTAGCTTAGCACAGAAACCGCCGATAGAAATACTTTTTTACTTTTATACTTTATTCCATTTCAGAGCCAGGAACTTTTTTACTTTTACTTGAGTAAATTAGTTGAATCAGTACTTTTACCAGAGTATTTTTTACACAAGTAACTGTACTTCTACTTAAGTAAAGAACGTGTCCACCTTTCCCATCTCTGCTGAGATTTGGCAGAAGAAGCTCACTGACACTTTCTCATTACTCCTGCTGACTAAAAGCACCTGAATACACAGGTCTTTGTTATTGTTAGCCCCGCCCCTCCCCCCCCCCCCCCTCAGTTGGTTGCCGCTCCAACACCTGTCACTCATCTTGATGATGTCATATAACCTGAGGCTGAGGTAACAGCATCCGCTCACGCCCCCAAACGACATCACTGAGGTTTCTGGGAAGCGGAGGCTTTGGGTCTGAACTCACAGGATGATTGATACTGTAGAACAGATGCTGTGGATCCTGTTCAGTAAGTTAGTGAGATTTTAACGTGAGAAAGCTGCATTCAAGCTTTAATTACAACCTGTTCTCAATCCAAACTATAGAGTGTATAATAAATACATAGCCACTGACATCGCCCATTGGTTTTTGGACTGATTTGAAGCCTCGATGTTGGCATTTCGTGGTTATTTGGAGCCATAACTGACGTAAACTTGGACGAGAAGAGCCGCAGTACGGCCTGCTATTGGTCCATGATTGGCGAGCTGCGCGATCACTGGACAGGCGACATGTCAATCACGTCCCATCATTGTCTATTTTACTCGAAATGGTACCATCATTTACAAAATGAACATCATAACATAACCAGCTCAGTGGCCTTGTGGTCTGAGTGTCCGCCCTGAGACTGGGAGGTTGTGAGTTCGATCCCCGGCCGAGTCATACCAAAGACTATAAAAATGGGACCCATTTGCCTCCCTGCTTGGCACTCAGCATCAAAGGGTTGGAATTGGGGGGTTAAATCACCATGTGGTTCCCGAGCACGGCGCACGCTGCCGCTCACCGCTCCCCCAGGGGATGGGTCAAATGCGGAGAACAAATTTCACACATTGTGTGACAATCAGTGGGGCTTTACCTTTACTTTATCATGCTGTATTGAAGAAGACTTGAAACTAGCGATTGAGACATGTGTTTACTCATTCACTTCCATACAATCTGACTTCTTTTTGCAGGCAGTGTAGTCGCCCCCTGCAGGCCATTTGAAAGAATACAGGTTTAAGACACTTCACAAACGGAGCTATGAGCTACCCCTTTATCATCACTCGCACAATGTCTGAAATTGACACCTCGGGAGTGTGAAAATGAAATAACACAGTGGCCAGTAAGGGCTTTGTGGTCAGGGCAGTGGATGGCCGTTTACATTAGCCGAAAAATGTGTGCATTAAAACGTGACACACTGGGTTACTTATCAGTCACATTTAGCACAATCTGGGAACCCAGAATCTATCAGTCTGACGAGAGACGACTAATAAGGCTCTGGGACAGACAGCTGATATTTCGGGGTTTCCGGTGTAGAGCGGAGTCCACACTGTTCCGTCATTGTTTACAGTCCCATTGTCGCAAGAATGCAGTTGGAGTTGATCGATCAATACTTTTTGATCGATCAATACTTTTTG
>NC_139636.1:28641131-28653631 GCF_964638095.1 Poromitra crassiceps
GCGGTATGGTGCGATGAAGGCGTCTTCGCCCTGGCTGCAGATATTTACCTGCACGAGACAGAACAGTTTAGGGATCTGTTCCTCTGCTTGGGCCCTTTCCATTGGACCCGTGTTCTGCTCAGATGCCAGGGCAAACTGCTCCGAGGTTCTGTCCCGGATGACGCACTGATCGAGTGTGCTGTGTTTGGACCTGGTGTGATAGAGTCAGTGTTAAACGGGAGCCATTATGTCCGAGCTCTCACTGGAATGCTGATTGTGGAGGACGTGATCAGGTCACTCCAGTGGCAGATGTTCTGGCATCACAAGGACAAAGCTGCATATCCAGTGCTAGTGCAGGTTGAGACACTGCAAACTACGCTGGCTGCAAATGAACGTTGCCCAGAGCAGTTTGAGGCCCTGAATGAACAAGTGGAGAAGATACATCAGGACTTTCTGGAGTTTGAGAAGGAGTGCAAGGCCAAGTCAGAGCTCTGCCAATTCTTTGGAGTTTGGCTGCAGTTGGTGGCTGTCATCAAGAATGCTGTAGTCTCTGAGAGAGAAGGAAACTGGAATCTTCTCGTGGCTACTGTCGAGGATTCTATGCCGATCTTTGCAGAATGTGACTGCATAAACTACCTGCGTCATGGCTCATGGTACCTTGAACAAATCAAGGTGCTGGAGTTCACACATCCTGAGCTCTACCGGCGCTTCTCTATGGGCCAGTGGGTTGTTCAGGATCGCCCAGGCTGGTTCTGCGCTGTCGGAGGCGACATGAAGGTCGAGCAGACTATCCAGCAAGTGTCAAAGGGTCCTGGAGGTCACTATGTGGTAGGAGCCACACGCCAAGCCTATGCTGTAGCAGAGTTCGAGCTCTTGTTCCATGAGATTGGGTCAATTACCAATGTCCTCAACCTTCTCACCACCAACCACGCCATGAAACACACAGAATGCCATCTCCAGCATGCACTGAGCACCACTGCCGTCTCAGATTCAATCAGAATGTGGCAAAGCTGCTGGACTTTGTGCTCGAGCGGCAGAACCCATACTCGGTGACAGTCAATGTGCCTGTGCCACTGCACAATCTGCTCACAAAGCAGGCTGTTGACCGAGAGGTTACTGCTCACCTGCTCAACTGTCTCAAGAATGGTGAGCATGTCTACCGCTCATACAGGCGGGAGAGCTTAGTCGAGAAGACCAAGAAAATGAGCACAACCATACCAAAGAGGAAGCTGCATCAGTTCAACGAGCAACCACAGAAGACACCAGCAACCATTCTGAAGGAGCAGAAGGAACTCACATCCAAGGAAATGGCAGAGGCACATATGAGCATGGATATTGCTAAGGAACCTCAGGCAGATACTTACTCACGATGTGCTCTCAGCATCTCCACTGTTTGATGGTGACCTTCCAGCTCCTGTCAACAAGTCAAAACTCATTGGTGAGATTGAGCCTGGACTTGACCTCACCAAATGGAGTCAGAAGTCTACTCTTGCCACTCATGTTGTGGTAGACTTCATGTCTAAGATGCGGCAGATGCCACTAGCACGATTCCCTACTCTAGGTGCTGTCATCAATGCCATCATCGCCTCAGCATTATGCCTCTGCCAAGAGTCAGAGTTCATCCATCTCGTACTTGATTCCTACATTGAGATGTCTCTAAAGGAAGGGGAGCGCATGCGGCGTGCAGACTCAACAACAGGCATCGACATCATTGGCATGAACTGAGACACACCCATCCCTCAGCAACTTGACAAGTTCTGGGCGTCTGAGGAGAACAAGCGGAATCTCCAGCTGCTAGTTCGGGATATGGTGTGCAATCAAGCCTATGGCAATGCTACCATCATCATCAGCTCTGTTGTCTCTGATGATGAGGTGCTTCCAGCAAAAGGGGCTGGTGGTCAAGAGTTCCCGGACCTGTTGAACTGGATCGAGGAGGCTGATGCCAGGCTGGTGGTGCATGTGGAGTGGGCTGCTCGTGTGAAACAGTGCAAGAGAGTTGTCATAGTCTCCAATGATAGACACCTTTGCATTACTGCTGCACTACACCCCATACTTCCATGCACTGGGGATGAAGGGGATCTGGCAGCAGTATGGCACTGGTGAGAAACGGCGCATGCTTCCACTGCATCAAGCGGTTTCTCAACTTGGAGCACAACTAGCCAAGACAGTGATCAAGGCACACATATTGTATGAGCAAGGTGGGGACCAAACACGCAGCTATGGCCTCTGACCCAGTAAAATATCTGACCAACTTTGGAGAGGCAGACACCTTGTCGGAGCAAGATATAGCACTAGCAGAGAAGTACTTGGTACAGTACGTGTCTGGGCAGGAGCCAGGTCAACTACAACTGCTGACACGTTTGACCACCTCAGGGTAGAAATCTATAACAGTGGCAGTGCTGGAATAGATGCTCTCCCTCCTACAAGCAGTGTGATCAGAGGCCATCAAACGAGGAGCCTTTCTGGTCCATAGTGCATGCCAACTGCTTGCGACAGCCGCCAAACGTGAGGCAAGACTAAAACCAAAGGAACATGGCTGGGAGGAGCACTTTGGTACACTACTGCCGTCAAAATGTCTGAAGCCCTTACCACTGAGTCTGCTCACAACATGCAAGTGTGCAGGCAAGTGTGACACTCGACGCTGTGGCTGCTGTTCTGCTGGAGTTCTGTGCAGCATATTCTGCCATGGAAAAAAGGATAATTCATCCTGTAAAAACATATCTCAATAACTTGCATGCACACAATCATAAGGGTGCCCTTTGAGTAAAATTGTTATTTGATTTTGTGTTATGATTTCATTTGCATATCACATTTACTCAACCATTAAAATAAACATGATTGTTGAGAAGACAATTGAGTTATTGAAAAGTGACATTGGCTTTGATATTTCAAGGACAAGATGACCCCTAATGGTCAAAACAATATCAGAAATGAATGATAAATGTGAGAATTAGTTGAATTAGACTTCTTACTCCTGATTCTACTGCTACAAACGGCCGAGTTATGGCCAAGGGCTTCAGCATAGCAGAATGACCTTGACCATGACCTTTAAAGGTCAAAATGACCCCCAAGGGTCATAACAATATCAGAAATGAATTCCACTCACCACAATCAGTCGAAATAGAGGTATTACATGTGTATATACTCTCAAGAACAAAAAAGTTAGATTTTCATCCTGGCCGATGGCAGCCATATTTGATTTGGCCATAGCAAAATTCTTGGCACTGTGGCGGACAAGCACCTCTGTGATTTTTCATGTTTAGGGACCCATTGACTGAGTTCAAGTGAGAAATTCCCCCAACACCAAATTGCGAGCAGGTCTACAGGCCAGGTACTGTATTATATCTATCTATCTATCTATCTATCTATCTATCCATTCATTCCCAACAAACATGACACTTCTTCTAGTTAGAGAGAGCATCTCATGTCTCATGGATGTAATTTCTTATTATCACTAATGTCTTCTTCATGCTTGCTTGAGGCAGAAAAGAAACTGTAAATCTCTGAGTCTGTAATGTTCCATCACATTCTTCTTCACGGCTTTTCACAGACAGTAGCGTGCAGGAGGAAGACAAGTTCAACATGCAGCCAGAGGAGAACAACACTTTCACAGCGCTAACAAAAACCAGACTATAAATTAATCACCTAGATCAGACGCATCATGTCAAGAAGTCTGTCGATGTCAGATTTTTACTTCCCATTAATTTGAACGAGGCAAGAAAATAGACTGAAAACTGACATTTAACACGTTTGGGAACAAATTCAAGGGTTTTTCAGAAGATATATACATCAGTGATCATTGACAGTGGTGGTGTAGTTAGGAATGTCATACCGAACCGACATGGATAGCTAGGCTTAGCTAGTGAGGTAATATGCAGTTGTGCGGTGGTAGCATGGAGGGGGGTGTTTCCAGGACGCTGGATTACACCGTTAAGCCTTCTTGAGGTGTCGTGGGCCTAACTTAACGAAACGTCGGTGAAGGAAGGTGCCCACTTGAAAACCCCAATGACATGCTTCATACTGCTGTTGGCTAGGGTAGGTAACTGGTGATTTGTGTCTTGTTTATTAGTTTGTTAGCCTGTTAGCTTGTTTTATTCTGGATTGGGCTTCTAAATGTGTTTTTCCTCGGATTTTGGCACAAGGGATAGTAACATCTTGTCCTGTGTATTAATTTAAAAAAATGTATGGATAATAGTTTACCCAAAAATGAAAATGCTGTCGTCATCATCTCCACCTCCAGTTGAAACACAGGGGAGGTTAGTCCATATAACACACATGGAGGTTGGGCATCCCAGAGGCTCACCTGGTAGAGCATGTGCCGCAACAAGGGCTTGGTCCTTCGCGCGGCCGACCCGGGTTCGGGTCTGACCCACTGTCCTTTGTCGCGTGTTATCCCCTCTCTCTCTCTACCCACCTTTCCTGTCTGCCTGCTGTCCTATCGAATAAAGACAGAAATGCCCAAAAAATAATCTTAAAAAAATAAAAAATAATCAAACACATTGCGGTTGCCACAGCACAACTCCATCGCAGCCTTCTCCAAAACAACTGAAGTCAGTGGAGAGTGGAGACCAGTTCTTCAGAGTTCCAAGAACACCTATATTTAGTTATTTACATCATAATTTAGTGCAAATCTGAACTACAGCTGAGTGATTTACAACAAATGATGGTGTGTAGGTCTTTCTATTCACAGTTTGGATGTTTTTGTGTTGGAACTCTAAAGATCAAGGTCTCCACTGACTTCAGTTGTTTTGGCTGCACAAAGTTGTGCTGCAGCCTCCCTGTGTGTTATCTGGACTAACACATTTCACCTGTCTTTCATTTGGCATGAGGGGGAGGAGATGATGACAGCATTTTCAGTTTTGGGTGAACTATTCCTTTAAACAGTCCCATTTTGGAGATCTTTATTGATGTTACATTGACAATCTTTACAATGTTTTGAGCTCATGGCATTATAGGTAATTAATAGGGATGTCACAATATATCGTCCCACAATATATCGCGATATCAAAACGTGACAATATGTGTCGTTGAGATTAAATCTCCTATCGCGAGAAAAAGAAGCTGAACATGGTGGCACTGATCTGCATGTGATTGCATGCTCGCTCTCCTTTTCATTGCTTTGTTTGAACAGACGAGGGACATTACAGACACGGAGAATGAAAATGGTGAAATTACTCAAATTAGCGTGGAGGATGCCCCCTCAACTTACAAATCGATCGCAAAAAAATATTGTTAATATCGTATCGTTATCATGAACCCAATATCGTGTATCGTATCGTATCGTGAACTGAGTGTATCGTGACACCCCTAGTAATTAACCATCGAGACAAATTGGAATAAGATGGATACAAATAATTTAGTTCAGGCTGTTTTTTCCTCTTCTTCATCTTTCTTTACCTACGATAATATGACTAGTGTTAGGACCGGAAGTGGGGGAGCGGCCTACTGTCAAACACAGAAGTGTCTCTCTGCCGATCTGGTGAGTGTTGTAGACTAGCACATGCTTCCTCCGATACACTGTACACAGTCGTCAGCCGCTTCTTTTCACCTGATAGTGAGGAGTTTCACCAATAGCACGTGGGAGGATCACGTTATACCCCCCCCCCCACCCGGCCGCCCGAACAGGCGCCCCCGACCGACCAGAGGAGGCACTAGTGCAGCCACCAGGATACGTACCCTTAATCTGGCTTCCCACCCGCAGACACGGCCTGTTAAATATCCCGGTATCATCTCTGATAAGACAGAGGTTCCTCCTGATCCTGACCACAGCTGCAGTAGAAGGTGCTGGAAAACGTGATGTTGTCGAGGGAGGGAGCATTTCTCATTCACTAGCCCTGACAGTGACAGACACACAACAATTACCTGTGTTTTCATTTGCTGCTAATGTGCTGAACATCTTCCCAGACTCTCAGTTTAACTTAAGTGGCCGCAAGTCGCTGCATGTTTCAAATATGACACGTGTGTGCTAAAGGAACAAGAAGAAGATTTTTGATTTAGGTGTAATTTCCCTTTGACATTAGCGAATCAATCACTCTGTCATAACGAAGATATAAGACACGGCCCCGGGCCAAGTTTGAGTTAGGAGTGTGCCAGTATGTACGCCTCAAATGAACAGCTGGTTAAGAGATACTTTTCGTGTGATTGTCAGTTTTGATCGTAATCAGCATGGGAAGGTGCTAAGCTTCCTCGTCGACGAAGTACAAATATATCCAGACACGTTTACAGCATCATGGCAGCTTATCCCTGTATTATCTTAACTCCTAACTCCTGCAACAGTGATGTCTGACGATCTGATACCTTTACATTACCAGTTAAGAGGTCGGACACACCACATTTGTCTATATTTTTACTATTTAACACATTTTGGAATAATAGTAAAGTCATCAAAACTAGGAAATAAGACAAATGGAATTATGAAGTGACCGAAAAAGTGTTAAACAAATCAAATCTATCTATTATATTTTAGATCGTTTAAACTAGCCGCCCTTTGCCTTGATGGAAAGGCAAAGGCTTTGGAAAGGAATTCATAGACAGGATCAACTTCACTATTTATTTAGTCTAAAAGTAATTTCAAGCATTTAAGATTTTAGATCAAAATGGCTTCAAGAGAATGAAAAACATTGTACATTTGCATCAGGTGGGTCCAAACGTTTGACTTGTAGTGTACTGTAAGTAATAACTCGTGTGTTGCTTGGTAATAAGTATGAACACAAGGGCTGAATTAAGCTGAAACGACTGAGGACATAAGAATACAACTATACATACTAATATACCGTCCGAGGTATTCCTCTCAGTGGAAAGCAGACAACAGATTCCCCAGCTGATATCACGAGATATGTGTTGTTCCATGAGAATGTGTCAAATATACTGTATAAACAAGAAGAGTCATTGAACAGACTGAATATCTGGTGGGAGTCGGCTGAAGAAAAGAAATCATGAAAACAAGACGGAGACTTTGTACTCATCTTGATCCTGCTGTGCCTTCCTTTTGTTGTATTTTGTTGTAGGCATGGGCCCCAAAAGTAAAGGGGCGGGAACTTCCCTCCAGAGGGAGCGAATGAGGCCCTTGTTGTCATGGCAACCGTGATGATGGACAGGGACAAAGGATCGGGTAATGGTTGAAGTGGTCATTGCGGTGATTTAGGCCCGGCCATCAACACTTTTCAAAGGCACACTCTTACTTTTACCAGACGACCTGCTGAAGTCAAGTAAGTCTCGCTTTCAGTGCAGAGACATAGAGCAACCCATAAAACGGTTTTAATGCTGAAGAATTAAGTCTGAGAGATCTGTTCATGTGAAATATGACCTACCGTATTTAAGAAAAGTCTGCAACATTTTTATCTGATCTAGAAACTGCTTTCATCTTATAGACTATTAGCTGTATTCATGTCTCTCCCAATACAACCTCTCCAAACTAGTTCAAAAATGCTGCAGTATGACTACTCACAAAATCCAATAGAGGGGTCCACATAACCCCTATTATAGATACAGTCGGTCACATTACTTCCGGTAATGTGTGTGTGTGTGTGTGTGTGTGTGTGTGTGTGTGTATCTGTGTGTGTGTGTGTGTGTGTGTGGGGGGGGGGTTTCCAAAACACTGACCCATTGACCACACGTCTTGAATGTATAGCATCTCTACACTAAATTGTAAGTGCCTTTATACAGTACCCGCGGCTTAAAGCTGACACAACTGTCTTTAATATATCTAGGCTTCTACATTTGTATATGTTTCACAGGCTATGCAATGCTGTGGGAATATGCAATATGTTGCTGCTGTGGAAATAAATCATTTGATTGAGCAAAAAAAAAAAAAAAAAAACGCATTTGGTATTGTAAATCTAGCATTTTAATTACAATTAATCGATTGAGTGATCGTCAATGTTACCGATGATCGATTCAGGAATTTGCGTACAATTTCCATCCCTAGTCTTTGTAAAGCACTTTCGTAACTTATTTTTGAAAAGTGCTATACAAAGCTTACTTAAATATAAATACAGTTCAGAACAGGATTCTACTCAAATGAATGAGTTGGGGTCGCAGCAGTTAGCAGCAGATGGATTGCCAATTTGAATCCCTAGACCTTCTGGGTGGAATTTGGCTTGATAATGGGAATGGTAAACACTTTTCCTCCTACAAGTAGAAGACTGTGGTTGTACTGGGCAGCTGCCAGGTGAAAATGTGTGTGACTGTGTAATTGTGAAGCAGAGCGTTGCTGAGAAAGAGCAAGAATGCTCATCTGTCTTTGCCTGGAAAAAAGGATAAGGTTAAAAACGGGGACTTATGAGGGTCTTACCTGTGACTTTTATCTTCATGGTCGCCTCCAGAGGCCTGTTGTTGTCCAGGTCCCTGCTCAGGCTCAGCTCGCCGGAGCCTTCCTTTAAGATCAGCAGTCTCAACTCGTTGCCCTCCACAAAACTGTAATGCAGCTTATCAGACACATCCGGGTCCTGGGCCGGCACCTTACCGATCACACCTGCCGGGAAACTGTTGGACCGGTTGGTGACGTAGTTGTTGAAGATGATCTCAAAATCCTGTAGGACGGGGTGGTTGTCGTTCACATCCAACAGATGGATGTGAACCACGGCCCGGCTCACTAACGGAGCGGACGTCGCTTGAACGATGATGCTGTACTCCGTTTTGGACTCGTAATCCAAGTCTGCGAGGGAGATGAGGTCCCCATTGAAAATATCCAACTGGAAGACTTCGGGAACATTTCCCTCCACTATTTGAAACAGGATTTGTGCGTTGGTTCCCTCGTCGGGATCTGTAGCGCTGATGCGGGCCACAGTGGAACCCACAGGACTGTTCTCCAGCACGTAGATGTCCATGACGTCTTTCTCAAACACAGGTGCATTATCGTTGATGTCCAGGACAGACACCTGGATGTCCACCACGGCTTTGAGTGGGGGGACGCCCTTGTCCACAGCAAACGCCTTGAGGCTGTACACAGGCACGTTCTCCCTGTCCAGTTTCCTGGCTGTTCTGATAATGCCAGAGTACGTCTCGATGTAGAAGTCCCCATCTCCGTCATCGCCACCTTGAAAGGTGTAGCTGACTCTGCCGTTGGAGCCAGAGTCCCGGTCAGAGGCAGAGATCTGAAGGACACTGGTGTAGACTGGAGAATCTTCCAAAACGTTTCCCTGGTATAGGTCGCGGGCAAACTGAGGCACATTATCATTAGCATCCAGCACGATGATCTCTACATATGTGGTGTCCGATTTCTGAGGAATGCCGTTGTCGCGGGCAATGATAGCTAACGTGTAGGAGGCCTGATCCTCGTAGTCGATCTCTATCTGTGTGGTTATGGCACCTGTGTCAGGGTTGATTTTGAACTGAGGCATGTTGTCCTCCATAATGTAACTGATGCGTGCATTCTCTCCCATGTCTTCATCCGTGGCGCTGATGACGACCACCGTGGAGCCGACCGGGCGGTCCTCGCTGAGCATCACCTGGTAGTTTGCGCTCTGGAACACGGGACGATGGGTGTTGGCGTCGGTGACGTTGATGTAGACCTGTGCCGTGTCCTGCCGCGTGCCGTCTGACGCGGTCACGATCAGAACGTACTGCCGCTCCTGCTTGTAGTCCAGCGGCAACGCCAAGGTGATTAAGCCCCCGGCACTTTGACTGGTGATGGAGAACCTGTTCCTCGTGTTGCCGCTGGAGATTTGATAGGTCACCACGCTGTTGGCATCGCGGTCGATAGCGGACAACGTCAGCACACTGGTTCCAACAGCAGCATCCTCGTTGATCTTTAAGTTATACAGCTTCTGGGTAAATGTGGGGATGTTGTCGTTCACATCGAGAACAGTCACGCTTACGCTAGCTGAGGAGGACATGGCAGGAACCCCGTGGTCGACTGCTTCAATGCCAAAGGTGTAAAACTCACTTGTTTCCCTATCCAGCTCCACACACACTGTAATCC
Organism: Poromitra crassiceps; assembly: GCF_964638095.1. Lineage (NCBI taxonomy): Eukaryota > Metazoa > Chordata > Actinopteri > Beryciformes > Melamphaidae > Poromitra > Poromitra crassiceps. Next base: position 28,651,033 of record NC_139636.1, read on the forward strand.
AGCCGGTGTTGTTGTTGATGGTGAAGGGAAAGCCTGGAGCCGTGTCTGTGAGCCTGTACTCCAGACGTGAGTTATCACCAGAATCGGCGTCGATGGCCTGGATGTGGATCACGGAGTAGCCGACGGCCACGTTCTCCAGGACGGTGGCTTGGAACGGAGTGCTGACAAACATGGGGGCGTTGTCGTTCACGTCCACGACTTGAACGACCACCAGTCCGGTGCCGTTTATGAGAGGAGGCCTACCCCCGTCCTGCGCCTTCACGCGTAAATTATACTCTCGGATCATCTCATAATCGAGAGGGTTGATGACATCGATGACTCCCGTCGGGGAGTGAATGTAGAACTGGCCCTTCACGTTGCCACTGATAATGCTGTAGTGGACTTTCGCATTGTTCCCCTCGTCCTTATCCGTGGCCTTCACCTGGGCCACTTTGGTGTTCACGGCTACGCTCTCCGGCACACGGACCACATAACGTTTCTCACTGAACTGCGGGAAGTTATCGTTCTCGTCCTCCACAGAGATGTACACCGTGGCCGTGGCACTGCGCGCGCCCGGGTCTCTCCCCTGGTCATTGGCCTCGACGATCAGCCGATACTGGGACACGCTCTCTCTGTCGGGCCTCACTCTGATCTTGACGAGCCCGTTCCTGGGGTCCATCTCGAAGCCGGCGTTGTCCCCCTCCTCGTGGTTGACAATCTTGTATATCATGTTGGCGTTGGAGGGAGCGTCTCCGTCCGTGGCCCTGATGGTCAAAACCTCAAAGCCCACCTCCACGTTCTCCCTCACGCCGACCCTGTACTCCGTCTGCTCGAACAGCGGCCCGTGGTCGTTGGTGTCACTGACGGTGATGGTGAGGTAAGCGGTGGCGGACCTCTTGGGCTTTCCGTGGTCTGTGGCCGTGACTTTGAAGACGTGCGTGTCCTTCACCTCCCTGTCCAGTGGCTGCAGCGTGCTGATACTGCCGCTCTCTAGGTCAATCTGGAAGTAATCGTTGGACCTTTAAGAGGGGGGGGGGGGGAAATGAATCATTTTAAAAGTCACTTCCTTCAAGGTGTGTGTCCATATACAGTTTTTCTGTGTTTGTTTGTTTGTTTGTTTGTTTTTCTGTGGAAAAAGCGCTGCCTGGAGTGCTTTTTGTGAGGAGAAATAAAACGTGGATCACGGCAATGTCATCTGAGCAGCTGCTAGCTCAGAAATGAGCTGGTTTAGCACTTCTGGCAGAGAATACATTGTTGTGGAACAAGCCAAGGCTTTATTTCCCGATACATGTTCGTTATTCATAGTGCCTTTAAGAACGCTGTAACAGTAACGTAAATTCACTGATTACAACATCCTATTTCTCCACCGGACTTTCTCCACAGTTGTTGCTATACAGGTAGGTAAGCACCAGATTTTCTTCCAGTTCAGGTCTGAACTAAAGTTATTCCAGTAAGAGACTACATTTGGAACAGAGACTATTTCTCTTTGATTTGATTATATTTGGCTACTTGCAAAATTACATATTCATAACGTTTTTCCAATCATAAACCACCTTTTTCAACCTATTTTTTTAAATCATTTTGATGACTCTGACTTCTAATAGGGGGAATGACCCCTCTATTCCCACTCCCCGAACGTCTGTTCCTGGCACTATGTAAGTTTGGTGCAGTCCCAGATCATCAAAATTACTTGGATGTAACTGCATTTCCTGCTGCAGCTCCTTCATATTAAAGGCTTTCCTCTGACAAGCTAATGGGACACTTTTATTGTGAAGAACGTATAGGAAGTGAAGTGTGTTTGTTCTGAGTGTATCACTCTGAGTTAGCAAGATTTGAGGATATTTTGAGCTTTTTTCAGCAAATCAGTTATAAACACTGCCGAGAGGTTAGCAAAGACAGTACAAGGCCGCTGTTGCTGCTGCTCAGCAAAAGTAAAAATCAATCCTGTATTCTAAAAATAGGAAAGCTGTTAACACCATAAGGAGGCTACGCTGTATAACTGAACTGATTTCTGTCTATGTTCTCATCCATTGGCATTATCTGTTTATGCTTTGTTTACCATGCTGTTTATATTGTTAATAAAAAAGAAGTAAAAAAAAAAGAAGAAGTAATCATTGGACCTGCTGTCGAACAGAGATTCCATGTCATACTCGACTCTGCCGGCGTCCCCGTCATCTGAATCCAGGGCTTTGAGCGTGATGACGCGCGTCCCCGCGGGCTCATTCTCCGGCACAGACACTTGGTAGTTGGGCAGCTGAAACTGCGGCGCTGTGTTTGCAGCCCGTCTGTTGCGTTTGGACCACTGAAAATCCCCAGGAGTGAATGGAGAGGACGCAGGACGCAGTTTGAGGCGTATGGTGGCGACGTAGGGCCTCCGAGCGTCCCGTACCGTGCAAACCACATCCAGCTCCCCACGCACATCAGACCCCAGACACTTGGGATCAAAACCCCCATCCTGGAAGTGTATCTTATGCCCTCGTGCAGTGTGGCCAGATCGCACAAGAGAAACAAGCAACCGGGTCTTCGAAGTGTTGCCTTGTTGGTCTTTGCCTGTGGCTTGTTGGTCTTTGCCGGGGGCCTCCAAATCACTAAAACCGCCCCTGGAGGATGGAAGTAAGTC